>NC_025997.2:48343246-48373667 GCF_000442705.2 Elaeis guineensis
GGGAATAATAATATGAATTAAAATTTATTTTAATTTTAATTTAATTTTATTATTTTTTTTATGAAGTGGAGTTTATTTTAGATCTGAATTAGATTCATTTTGATGGATATTTAGATCTAAATCCTATCAAAATTCAGCACTGCACAAAAATAGATTTTATTAGAAATTTATTCTTTATGCATTTATATTTATATCTAATTAATTTTCTTTAAAATATCAAATCTATAATTAATATTTTATAATCAGTATAAGATGTGTTTCAGATCTAATATGATGTATATGATATATTAAATCTAATTAGATTAGATGAAGAACATAATTGATAAGATTAAGGATATGTTCATGACATAAAATAATTTTATCAATAATAATATGTTGATGTAATTATGTATGAAATTAGATTTCAGATCTTAGTAGTCTAGTACTCAGATTGATGAGATCACCAGACCATCCGATCATAGGAGATTGAAGAGATTAATCTCTCTTTTGCTTATTCGATGGGATCTCTTATAACGTATAGAGGTGTCATTATGATCTGGTTTCGTGAAGAAGAAAAGCAAATAGATTTTTATGTATTATTTTGATCATAAATATATTTAAATTAGATCTAAAGTAATTTATGATTCATTACAATAAGATAAAATTCAGATATAAAATTATTTTAGATCTGAATTGCATATTACATATGATGTAAACGGTATAGATTTAAAGGTTGTCATGATACATGAGATGTATGTATGAAGTTTAGATCATACCTATGTATGTTTAATTGTTAAACATATTATGAAAATTTATTTTTGTGTATTGAAATATATGGTATGCTTCACTTGAAACTCTTGTAGAATAGTTCTACAGATTGAAATATATATTTCACATACTTAATTATGAATTAAGTTTTGAATGATCTAGATTTAAGAATTAAAGATCATTAAGACACCACATAAAATGATGGATAAAGAGTTAGCATGAATCAGGTCCTTCTAATAGGTTAGATCTAGGGTTAGAAATATATATGGATCATATAGAGAAATTGATTAAATCTAATCAAGTGTTGAATTAGATCAGGTCAGTATTTCTCTAAATCAATCTCAATAGTTGAAGTTTGATCAAGTCCATATGTTTGACCCTAATAAATAGACTATGATCATGGCTCCATGGTTGAGCCCGAATCTTCTGGTGGACCAAATCAAAACTAATTGATCAGTTGGTGTCTAAGGTAAGTTTGGCAGATTCAATCAAGTGATTTTTAATTGGGAGCTATTCACCTAGATGCATTTATGGTGAGTTAAGGGCATATCCCTCCCATTGATCTCACTTATCTGACCAACATGTTAGATTATATTTTGATTAGATCACTAGATGATTCGTGCAGACCCATACCATTAAGGTGAATCAGTGTGACTGATTTAGGTATCTTTAGACCAGCTTGTGTCTAATCTTTTACATGACATAGTGAAGTCAGTGGGAAGATTTGCAGCTTGCAGGTCAACCTCTTCTCTTATCCTCAGATTAATGAAATCAAATCTTCTAAATTATTAAATCTATAA
Source organism: Elaeis guineensis (assembly GCF_000442705.2). Lineage (NCBI taxonomy): Eukaryota > Viridiplantae > Streptophyta > Magnoliopsida > Arecales > Arecaceae > Elaeis > Elaeis guineensis. The sequence goes on from NC_025997.2 coordinate 48,344,794, forward strand.
AATGATAAAGTTATGAGATAACTTGATCATTTCTTCTCATTAAGGTACGTGATAATGAGTCCAATATTTCAAATAGGTATTGGAGGTGCCATACGCTTGGTGTCTATTACATATTAGAATTGTCATTCATCATATGACCATCATGATGTACCTTCAGATCAATACTCAAGTTGGCCGAGCCATACTCGAGTCTGAACATTCATTTGTTAGATGCACTTAATGTGCCATGTTAATGGTTGGACCTAACCAAAATTTTTAGTGGAGGCACCACATGCCTGCTGAAGGGATACCTGGGGCAAAACTCATTGCTAGAAGTTGTTTGAAGAAATAATTAATTATGAACCTACCTATGGATGCACTAGGATTGGTCGAGCCATACTCGGGCCTGAATGCAGTCTGTGTGGATTCTAATATCCACTAAGAAATTAGTGTAATTCCTCGAGTTAGAGGTAGAGGCTACCAATTCGTAAAAATAGTGAAAGAATCTTTAGACTAAAATCCATATCTTCAGGATTAAAAATAATTCATATACTAATAGGCTAATATTTTTTCTTTCAATTACGGCCAACACCCTATCCCTCCGTATGCTGTTGGACAGCAATAGACTCACCAGACCCAATTTCGATAGCTGGTATCGAAAGTTGAAGATCATCTTGGAGCATGAGAAAATTTTATACGTCCTTTCGGATCAAGCACCTGAAGAACCTACAGTCAATGCTCTTCATGCCGTGAGAGACACTTACATGAAGTGGCTTAATGATCATATGACCATATGTTGCATGATGAGGGCAGCCATGAACGATGAACTTAGTCGTAAGTTTGAGGATGCACAGCCAGAGGAGATCATTCAAATGTTGAATGAGTCTTTCAACACTCCTGAGGATGCGGAGAGACACAAAATCTCCTACACAGTGTTCAATGTCCATATGCGAGAGGAGACTTTAGTCATCGATCATGTATTATACATGATTGAGCAGATTGAACACCTTAGCAAACTTGGCTTTCCATTGCATGAACAGTTAGGCAAGGATGCTATCCTCAATTCGCTACCGAAATCCTACCTACCCTTTCTCAGTTATTATAGAATGACGAAGTCTGTGGTAAACTATCATGGTTTGCTAGGGTTACTGTATACTTTTGAGAAGAATCACCAGTGTCAGAAGGAGCCAGTGAATTTAGTGAGAGGTTCATCTGCAGGACGTCGATCCTCTAGGAAAGGAAAGAAGAAAAAGGTGCAAAAATCTCATGCTGTCGATCTCAAGCAGAGCAAACTATCAAAAGTTGAAAGAGCCAGGTAGAGTGCTTCTTCTGTAAAAAATTAGATCATTGAAAAAAGAATTGTCCTGCTCATATAGCCATCCTCGACCCAAACAGGCCTAAAAGCAAGAGAAAGAAGCAAGCGATTACTTCACAAGGTACTTATATGATAACTCCCTGTAATTTTTCTATTTGTAATACTACTACCTAGATATTGGATATCAAAAGTCTTATTAATATATGTAATTCATTACAAGGACTGCAGGTAAGTAGAAAGTTTCAAGAGGGCGAGCAATTTTTTAACGTTGGAGATGGAAGTCTTGTTCCAGTTTTGATCTTAAAAACTTTGCAGCTTGTCTTCGAGTCCAGTAGTGTCATGTTAAATGATTGTCATTATTGTCTCTCTTTTTTAATGAATGTCATCTCTGTAGGCCTTTTGGCCAAACTTCGTTACAAATTTATAGTAAAAGATGATTTTTATGATATCATTATGAATGATATTACAATTATGCATGGATAATTAAAACATGGCATATACATAATATCACGGCCTGTTAGTGTAATGTACACAATCAATAAATGCCCTAAATTAGATAATATCAGTGAATCCTACCTTTGGCATTGTAGGCTTGGTCTTGTGAATAAGAATAAGATTGACAGGTTGATCAAGGAATATATCCTTGAGATAGATGATTGTGAATCATTGCCTACCTGTGTCCTATCTACTTGGTAAAATGACTAAGTCACCTTTTAAAGAAAAAGGTGAAAGAGCCAGCGATATCCTAGGTCTAATACATACTGATGTATGCGGGCCTATGAACATAAGTGCCAGAGGAGGATACTACTAGTTCATTATGTTTATAGACAATCTGTCAAGGTATGGGTATATCTATCTTATGAAGCATAAGTCAAAATCATTTGAAATATTCAAACGATTCTATGCTGAAGTAGAGAAATAAACTAAGAAGAGTATTAAGATCTTTCGGTCAGATTGAGGAGATGAATATCTCACCAATGAGTTCCTGACATATCTGAAAGAAAATGAAATTCTCTCATAATGGACCCCTCCTAGAACACCACAGCATAATGTTGTGGTGTAGAGGAGGAATTGAACCTTATTAGACATGGTCTGATCCATGATGGATTTTGCGAGTCTGCAAATCTCTTTTTGGAGATATGCTCTAGAAACTGCCTACTACATTTTAAATAAGGTGCCCAGCAAGTCTGTCGATAAAACTCTGTATGAGATATGGACTGGGCATAAGTCGGTACTCTCACACCTTAGGGTCTGGAGGTGTCCAGCTTATGTCAAGCGTTTAAAGATAGATAAGCTTGAACCGAAGTCCAATAAATGCTTGTTCGTAGGGTACCCAAAAGAAACTAAAGGATATTACTTCTACCTCGCTGTAGAGCAAAAGGTGTTTGTCAGCAGTCGGACAGTCTTTTTGAAAAAGAAGTTCCTTGGTGAAGGAGCTAATGCCTGTAAAATTGAACTTGATGAAGTTTATGAGGTGGGAGGACCGACACATATAGAATTAGATTTGATTGGTGAATCAAATTCAGAGCCAATAAAGGTACCATTAAGGAGATCCGATAGAGTACCGCATCAGTCAGACAGATACTATGATTTTCTAATCCAAGATGATGACCCCATCGAACTTGATAAGAATGATGAGGATCCGATCACCTATATGGAGGCTATGCAAAGATCCGACTCTCAGAAATAGCTTGAGGCCATGAAGTTCGAGATGGAGTCCATGAAGATTAATAGTGTATGGACATTGGTTCATCCGTCCGAAGGGATAAAACCCATAGGGTGTAAATAGATTTTCAAGAGAAAAAGAGGAGCGGACGAAAAGATGGAGACCTATAAAGCCCATCTAGTTGTCAAGGGTTACCGTCAGCGTTATGGTATTGACTATGATGAGACATTCTCTCCTGTGGCAATACTCAAGTTTATCCAGATTATGCTTGCTATCACTGTATACTTAGATTATGAGATCTGACAAATTGATGTCAAAATTACTTTTCTTAATGGAGAGCTGGAAGAAGAGGTGTATATGATACAACCTGAAGGGTTCACATCCATAGATAAGTCGAAAGTGTGTAAGCTGAAAAAGTCTATTTATGGACTTAAGCAGGTGTCTAAAAGTTGGAACATGCATTTTGATAAGGTGATCAAAACATATGACTTCATTAGGAACAGAGAAGAGCCTTGCATCTACAAATGGGCTTCTGATTCTGTAGTCATTTTTTTTATGCTATATATGGATGATATATTGTTACTAAGAAATGACATTCTAATTTTGCAGAGTGTGAAGTTGTGACTATCATCATAGTTCTCCACGAAGAATTTGGGAGAAGCATTCTGTATCTTTGGGATGAAGATCTATAAGGATAGATCTAGAGAGATACTTGGACTATCCCAATCCACGTATATTGATATCTTATTGAAGTGGTTCAACATGGATAATTTCAAGAAAGACTATCTTTCGATAGGTCATGGAATTACTCTTTTCAAGAATTATCTGACAACTCCTGAGGAGAGAGAGTGCATAAGTAGAATACCATATACTTTGACAGTAAGATCTATCATATATGCTGTGATATGTATCAGGCCGGATGTGGCCTATTCACTAGGAGTAGTGAGTAGGTACCAATCTGATCTGAGTGAGAAGCATTGGAAGATTGTGAAAGTAATTCTTAAGTATTTGAGAAATACTAAAGATCAATAGCTTATCTATGGAGACACTGACCTGAAATTTATGGGATATACTGATTTCAGTTTTCAATCAGATTGTGATGACAATAGAAGTATGTCAGGCTATGTATTTACTCTGAATGGAGGAGCTGTTTGCTGGAAGAGTTTCAAACAATATATTGTGATCGATTCTATTTGCGAAGTAAAATACATTACTACATCGGATGCTGCAAAGGAGGTGGTGTGGTTGTGAAAGTTCATCAGTGAGTTAGGAGTTACACCTTCCATTGATGGCCCTGTATTGCTGTACTGTGATAGCTCCAGTGCCATAGCTCAGGCGAAAGAACCCAAGTTGCACCATCGCACCAAGCATGTTCTGCACCACTATCACCTGGTGTGAGAGATCATGAACCATGGTGACGTTGAACTTCAGAAGATCAACGAAAAGGAGAACCTAGCCGACTCCTTCACTAAAGCTCTCGGGATCAAAGAGTTCAATTACTTTAAATGGAAGATGGGTATAAGATATTGCCCTGATTGGCTTTAGTCCAAGTGGGAGTTGTTGAAAATAGTATCTTAAAATCAATCGTGTGATGATTAAGTTCATCTTTATATATGAATTATTGTTTGATGAATAAAAGTTATTCTGGCATTTTTCATTACAAAGTAACATCTTCCTTGAACTCTTGTGTTGTGATGAAGTCCTTAGAACTATGCTAGTGTGCAATAAAGAGAGAATTTATCATATAGTTCTTAAACATATTTGTGACCAAATGATACATCATTATAGGATGATGACGTTTATCGAGTGGAGGTTGTTGTGTGCCATATAGGTTGGTTGTCCTCTTAACCAAGGAGTGTGGTGACATTGGTATGGCATACAGGTGAGATACAGGGGTACATTGTCACTGAACAAGTGACTCACCTGCTGAGCATTCTGCTAGCAAGAGCTGCTCACAAAATATATGGGTATAATTATTCTTCAGATTTGAGATCATCATAGTGACTTACAATCAACTCACTATGCTTTGATGCCGGACTATCCGGATTTCTAATGCAGTGACGGAAGGCCACTGGGTACAGTTAAGTACTTGCAAAATCTGTGTGTGGATCAAGATAGGATTGACCCCTCTGGATTATTGAAGTTGATGTATTGCTGTATTTTAATTTAGCAAAGTCTTGACCAGGATGATCCATGAGATAGATTTGAAAGGTTGAAATACAATACGGATGAAGCAATCTCGGTTGACAGTTAACCTGAGACCATCGTAGAGTATTCAGGATCAAAAGAATAAATTATACGATAACCATGTGTATGGGTTCTGAAATATTTTTTTACGATAATTCGATCTATCTGGACATCGAGAATCATTGCTAGATGGTATCTCGATTAGTGCAGAAATTAGTTTCTGTGCTATTGGCTTAGTGTTTGAACCTATGGAGTCACGCACATAGGTCAGACAAAGTAGGAAGAAATTGACCTATATTTATATGTCCAATTTGAAAGTACTAGACTTGATTGAACATATATAGCTAACTTGATTGAGAATTAAGGTATGGGTCAAACAGAATTGAAGAGTTGACTATATCTAGCTAGCACTATACATAAAGTTCAGGTTTGATCCCGGGGATGAATAGTTTTTGATCTATGATCCATGGAGCATATGAAAGATTGGATTTAAGTGCTGATTAATTTTAGATTAGATCTAAATTAATTAGTCTTAAATTGGATCCAAAATTTAAGTTAGATTTGGTACAAAAATCTTAAAGAATTTGAGATTGACAGCCTTTCAAAATTATTTCAAACTAGCTTCAAATTGGATTCGAATTAGATCTATTTTGGATGAGATATGAGTATTCCTACTTGCACTGGAAATATCCTCCCATGTGGGCTGACCAACACCTCATATGGAGCTGGTTTGGGGCATCCTATGTGGGTGAGGGAGTGGGTGCAAGTTGATTGTCATATGTGATGGCAATTCTATCTTATGTGGAAATCTTTTTTTCATAAGTATTGGACCAATTCAAATCAGATTTGAGTTAAAAGTTCTACTCTCATTGGGTCATAAGAATCATCTATAAATAGAGAGGATCTCTACCTTTGGATTCATAGCAAACAAATCAGATTGAGAGAAGAGAGAAAAAGAGAGAGAGCCGTGTGAAAAGAGAGGTCCTTAATTGTTGCTCAGCTATGCAACCCAAGAGGAGGGGGGGTGAATTGGGTTTTTAAAATTTTAAAGTTAATTTAGAACCACAAAGATTAAGTAATAATAGGCAAGTTTTATGTAGTAAGTGATTTAAGCAAAGTGTAGAAATGAGATGCAAGAATGCAAGAAAATAAAAAAATTTAGATAGAGATCAAATAAGCACACCACAAACAATCAAGATTTATAATGGTTCGATGCCAACCTTACACTTACATCCACTCTCCAAGCTCCTACTTAAGAATTTAAATCCACTAAAATATATTCAATAATAATACAATGTTGGTACCTCCAACTCCAGCTATCCCAAGCTAGAATACTTATTTTTTGGGTACAAACCAATCTAATACAATCCGATTTAAGGTTCGGACCAACCTATCCAAATTTTGAAATCTTTCCAAAACTAAGGATTAAGACAAAAATAGAGTATAAGAGTTAGTGACAAAGAAATACAAGTTTAGCACATTTAATGAGAAAATAGAACTTTAAGTATACTTTACACAATAAGGAAGAAGCTTTTCTGATTTTTCTCAAGATTGTTGAAGACTTGAATGAGCTCTTGAGGGGTTGGTGAACTTGAAATGAAAACTTCTTTTACTTGAAAAGGACTTTTTGCTTAGGGCTGAAATGAATGCTTGAATCTCTTATATTTTTTTCTCCTTTAGCTGCATTTATATCTTCAATAGATGCTAAAGAAAAATATAGACAGATTTAGAGCCATTGGAGAGCATTAAATGAGTATTAAATATAGCCAAAATAAGCTGAAAAATTAGTCATTACGAAGATTTTTCATCGTGGGTCGACTCATAGGGTCGTCCCTTGCATAGGGGTCGACCCCAAGGATCGACCTCTGTGGTATAGAATAGAAAGTAACTATTCTGTATCTTTAGTTTACACAGACAACAGAGGTCGACTCCTAGGGTCATCCCCTTTGAGTGTGCCAGCCAAAAATAGCATGTTATTCAGCCTCTTTTGATAGGGATCGATCCTAGGGGTCGATCCTTTTCTTTAAACTTGATTTTCTCTCAAAATATGCATCCAAAAAATATGAAATTACCTTCAATAGATCACAAATCTTCTATTCTTGCTCTTGAGGCTTTCGAATCAGAACTTGATAAAATTATGATTTTGCCTCTGAAATATAATAAATCATTTTTCAAGCCAAAATTATTAGTAACCACCTCAAATATTTTGTAATCATCAAAATCAATTCATGGAGCAACAATCTTTTCCTTTTTGATGATGACAAAATACTTGAGCAAAAGCAAAATATAACATATATAAAGCATTGATTAAGAATTTTTAAGTTTATGAAAATGCACCACTTAAACATTATAGTCAATTATTTGAATAAAATGCATCGTGAGTAGTTTGAAGATTAGTTTGAAAATTACTTATAAGATTATTTTCTTTGACAAATTTGCTTATTGCCTAATTTTATTTCTCTACTCCCCCTTTTTGACAACATCAATTAAGATCTTAAAAAATTTTTAAAGAAAAATAAAAAAGACTCTCCCTCACTATAGCAATCATAAAGGATATTTCAATTTGCTTATATAGAAGATATTGCCATTCATAATATTTCATAGCACATATATGAGGCATTTTTCATATCATATAATTAATCCAAATTTTTCATAGCACATAATTTTTCAATTGATGCCTTTCATAAAAATTAATCCAAATGACATTCATAGAAGTTAAAAGCATATATATATATATATATATATATATATATATATATATATATATATATATATATATATATATATATATATATATATATATATATATATATATATATATATATATATATATATAGATATATATATATAGATATATATACATATATATATATATATGTATATATATATACACATATATGTATATATATATACACATATATGTATATATATATACACATATATGTATATATATATATACATATATATATATGTATATATATATATACATATATGTATATATATATATATATACATATATATATATACGTATATATATATATATATGTATATATATATATATATATATATATCTAAAATATGACTGAAAAGTTATCAGACACATAAGTGTCACAATACATAAGAGTCAAGTCAAAATACATGGGCCATATAAAAGTCATGGATAACAAAAAATACAACTATTCAAGAGTCAATCAGCCAACAAATACAAAGGCCATAAGTTAGATTTTAGACATAAAAGATTAACTATGCTAGATCTAATAAATATCATGGCTAGATGCATCAGAATCAGAAGAGTCAGAGATATGATGAGGAGACTCAGGATCAAAGCCACGGGCATGTCCTCGACCACGTCTGCCTTGGCCATGGGTAGAAGTACCGGCATGAGTAGAAGGGTGAGAAGGTCCTGGAGCCTGAGAAGATATGGGCTATGCTAGGAGAGCAAGTCTGATGGTGTCCAATTGAGCCAAAGCTCTCGACATGGACTACATCAGGGTACCAATCTGAGTAGAGACAGCCTCACTAGAGTCCCTAAACTTTTTCCTCAAAAAATCAAAGCCACTCTCCAAAATGCCTCGAAGCCTAGCCACCTCTGTAGACAGGTTGGAGACCTCCATGATGTCCTCTTACGGTTGGTAATGGGCTAAGGCTAATACCTATCTTTGAAAATCTAAAACTTTGCCCGTCAGTCTCAGAATATATCCCTCAAGCTGCTCAAGTCATGCAGACTAAGCAGTAAGCATCTGAAAGACAGTAGAGATATAAGGGATCATAGTCTGGTCAGGATTAGCTTAAGATGTCATCCTTTGAGCAAAACCTAAGGTGGCAAACTGTTGGGATAAAATAAAAGCAACACATTGGGAAATCAACTCAATCTGATCATCTGCAAGTCTGATCTCTGAAGGATCTACTCTGCTCCCTGACTGTGGTACAGAAGCATCCCTCCTCACTGACTCTAAGGGACTAGCCTCGTGATCGACACAAACTGAATATCAGGAGATGCTCTATGATCATGAGGAGGTGAAGACGTTCCCTCCTCCTTTGCTATCTCCTCAATACCCTTCGACCAACCACCATCAGTCTTTGAAAAACCCATGGATGCAGTGTGTGGTGGTTGATGGTGTCATAATGTGATAATTTGGTGACTGTCTCTCGCTCAAAACAGACTCCGAACCTCCTAAAGACCAGGGTGAGTGCCATACCATAAGGCAAGTGAGCCTTATACCTATTTAGGATCTCTCTCATGGCCTCAAACAACAGAGTAGGAAGGTTCAAGGAGGTCTTGATGATCACATGGTACATGATGCATATATCCCTACCAGATAAGAGGTCATGCCTGCCACTCCTAGGGATAAAAAGTTTGATCACCATGTGATGCAAAAGTCTCATCTCTACTGAAAGAATCCTTGCTTCTAATTTATTTAAATTTTCAGTAAATATTCTTCCTAAAATAACACTTAGTCCCTCTTCTTTGATTGGGAGCTCCATATGAGTATAACCTTCACAAGGCAAGTGCAGGATTTGTCCTAAATGCAGTGGATCAAGAACAATGTTAACACTTTTCACTAAAGACTTTACTGTTCCATTGCAGTAAGTTAAATTCAAATAAAATTCTCTAACCAAATCAATATAAGTATTTTTCTTCAATAAATAGTAAAACTCCCATCCTTGACTTTTAGTTTTTGATCCAATTGAGAACCCCTCTTTTTCAAAAAACTTAAAATCTATGTTCTTTTCGGATTCTACTTTTCATTTGAGAGAGGTACCTTGCTTGGACTAAGTGGAGACTGTGAAGAAGCTGGAGCAAGACCTGAAACTGGGGTTGGAGTGGAAGAGGGCTCGACTGCCATTCATTTTCTGTGCACATCTTCTTCTAACCGACGAACAGACTTTCTTCTCTGCGGTAGCTTCAATTTGGAAGCCATTTCGGATAAGAGAGACTTGCAAATAGCTTAGGAGACCTAATGAGAGGAGAGTGAAAAAGATTTTAAAGAAAAAACAAGGATTTTGGAGAGATAGACCACCGATTTGGAGAAGAGGGTTTGAAGCTAGGGTAAGCTTGATCCGCTCAAACGAAGAAGAAAAAGAAAGGGGATTTAGTTCCTAAAAGGATGATTTGAAGGGGGAAACATGGTGGGAAGAGAGATTTTAAGAGAATTTTTATGGTTGAGAGAGTGGAGAGGGAGGAGATTTTTGTTTAGTAGGATGAGGAAGACGAAAGGCAAAAGGTCGACTCCTTTACAAATAGAGATTTCTTAATAAAATAGAGTGCCCGATAGATTTTAATAAAAATTACAAGTTTATCCTAGGATCGATCCTAGGGGTCGACTCATGGCTAAGAAAATTCAAAAAAAGATAGAAAAATTTCAAAAAAATTTGAAACTTAAGGGAAGGATGTCTATTTAAGAGATTGATCATATGAAGGATAGTTTTGAGCTTTTAAGAAGGAAGAGATGAGAATTGAGCTTAAAAATTGGTTCAATAAATTTTTAACAAAAAAAAACTTGAAATCAGAAAGATACTCAAGCTGATGGATCAAGGATTCCTAGTTCTTTCTTAATTTCACAAAATCTATCTTCACTTAAGATCTTGGTAAAGATGTCAGTCAATTATTTTTCAGTACAAACATAATCAAGAATTATATTATTATTTTGGATATATTCTCTTATGAAATGATGTCTAATTTCAATATATTTTGATCTAGAATGCTAAATTAGATTTTTAGTTAGATTAATAGCACTAGTATTATCACATCTTATAGGAGTTTTATTGAGTTTGATGCCAAAGTCCTCAAGTTGTTGCTTAATCTACAAGATTTGAGCACAGCAACTTCCGGCTGCAATGTATTCAGTCTCGATCATAGATAGTGCCACTGAATTTTGCTTCTTGCTAAATCAAGAGATTAAGTTAACTCCTAAAAATTGGCAAGTTTTACTAGTACTTTTTCTATCTAATCTACATCCAGCAAAATCGGCATCTAAATATCCTATTAAGTCAATTGATGAGTCTTTAGAATACCATAATCCTAGAGTTTGTGTACCTTTTAAATATTTAAAAAAAAATTTAACTGTATTTAAATGTGATTCTATTGGATTTGATTGAAAGTGAGCACATAGATACTAAATATAATATCTGGTCTACTAATAGTTAAATATAATAAAGAACCAATCATGTCTCTATAAAGTTTTGAGTCAACATTTTTACCTCCTTCATCCTTGTCAAGCTTACATGATGAGCTCACAGGGGTACCAATTACTTTGGAGCCCTCTATTTCAAATCTTTTGAGTAGTTCTCTTGTATACTTACTTTGAGTGATGGAGATCCCTTCCTTTATTTATTTGATTTGAAGTCCGAGGAAGAATGTAAGTTCTCCCATCATGCTCATCTCGAACTCCCCCTGCATGAGCTTAACAAAATCTTGACAAAGAGTTTCATTAGCAGATCCAAATATAATGTCATCAACGTATATTTGTATAACTAAGATGTCATCATGATTTTTTTCAATGAAAAGGGTTGTATCTATATTTTCTCTTGAAAAACTATTATTAAGCAAGAATTTACTTAATCTTTCATACCAAGCCCAAGGTGCTTGTTTTAAACCATATAATGCTTTGTTTAATTTGAAAACATGATTAGGAAAAGTATGATTTTCAAAATTGGGAGGTTGTTCTACATATATTTTTTCAGCAATATAACCATTTAGAAAAGTACTTTTGACATCCATTTGGAATAACTTAAAATTCATAAAGCATGCATATGCAAGTAAAAGCCTAATTGCTTCTAATCTAGCAACAGGTGCAAAGGTCTCATCAAAATCAATTTTTTCTTCTTGATTATAACCCTTTGCAACCAATCTTGCTTTATTCCTATATACCCATTTTGTGTCAATTACTGGATAATTTTTAGGTCTTGATACTAATGACCATACATTATTTCTTTCGAATTGATTAAGTTCCTCTTGCATTATATTTATCAATTATAATCTTTTTCAGCTTCATCTATGGTTTTAGGTTCAAAATGAGAAATAAATGCAAAATGATTGTATGCATCTTTAAGTGAAGAACGAGTTCTTACTCCATGTGTAGGATCACCAATGATTAATTTTTTGGGATAATTGTGATCATACCTTCATTCTTTAGGTAGATCATTTGTACCTTGAGGTTATTCTTATTGTTCTTCACCTTCATCCTCTTATTTATTTTCATGTTCTTCTTCATTTTGAATTGATGAGTCTTTTAGGATGAGCTCCTTCATCCCTTCTATAAGAGGATTTGCATCATTGATACCTTCACTCTTTCTTAAAGGAAGATCATTAGTCTCATAAAAAATAACATATATTGACTCCTCTACTATTAAAGTTCTTTTATTGAAAACTCTAAAAGCTTTGCTAGAAGAGGAGTAACCAAAAAAAATAGCTTCATCGAATTTTGCATCAAATTTTTCTAATCTCTCTTTACCATTGTTCAAAACAAAACATCAGCAATCAAAAATATAAAAAAATATAATATTTGTTTTTCTTCCTTTCCAAAGCTCATAGGGTGTTTTCTTTAGAATTGATCTAATTAAAGCACGGTTTAAAATGTAACATGTCATTTGAATTACTTTCGCCCAAAACTATCTTGAGAGGTTGCTTTCACATAGCATGGTATGGACCATTTCTTTAAAAATTATATTTTTTTTTTCTACTATCCCATTTTGTTGGAGTGTCCTACATACTAAAAAATTATGGTCAATGCCTTTTTCATCACAAAACTTTTTAAAATTTTGATTTTTAAATTCGATTTTATGATCACTTCGAGTATTTTGAATTGAAATTTTTTTTTTCATTAGTAGCTCTTCAATAAAATTTTGAGAACACATGAAAAGTTTCATCCTTATGTGCCAAAAAAGAAACCCATGTAAAACAAGAGAAATCATCAATAATTACAAAGCCATATCATTTTTTACCTAAACTAGTAGTTCTAGTGGGTCTAAATAAATTCATGTGTAATAATTCTAATGGCCTAGAAGTTGAAATAATATTTTTAGATTTGAATGAGACTTTTGTTTGTTTATCTAGTCGGCATGCATCACAAATTCTATCCTTATCAAAATTTAATTTAGGTAAATCGATAATCAATTTTTTTTTAATAAGTTTTGAAAATGAATGCATGCTAATATATGCAAGCCTATGGTGCCAAAGCCAACTACTCTCATTAATTTTGGCATTCAAGGCTACTAGGTATTGCATGTTTATCTTGAAAAGATCATTCAAATCTACCATATAAATATTACCATGTCTATGCCCAACAAATTTAATGCCTTCATCATTGGAACTAGTTACTATGCATAATGAAGATTCAAAAATAACTTTGTACCCTTTATCATAAAATTGACTAATACTTAATAAATTATGTTTCAAACCATCTACTAATAAAATATTTTTAATATATTTGGAGGGAGTGATACCAATATTACCTATACCGATGATCTTTCTTTTGCTATTGTCTCCAAAGGTGACCATCCCTCCATCTTTTGCATCAAGTGTGATGAATTGGGATTCATCATCGGTCATATGTCTTGAGCACCCGCTATCAAGATACTATTTCTGATTTGTTCCTTGGGATGCAAGACACACCTACATATAAAAATCAAGTTTTGACTTTAGGTACCCAAGTTTTCTTGGATCCTTTTTGGTTAGTCACAATGGTTCCTTTTGAAACCCATATTTTCTTCACATTAAAATTTTCAGATTTGCTAGAGAAACATATATAGGATTTGTATCCTACTTTACCATATTTAAAGTAAGTAATATTTGAAAACTTGTTGCTTGATGAGTTCACAAAGATATTTTTCAAAAATTTTTGTTTCTTTAAAGGGTTGTAGCCAAGACTAGCTTTATCATAAATGATCTTTTGATTATCAAGTATCATTTGAAGTTTATTTGAACTTAGAGTGAACTTTTCTACCATAGATTTTAACTTAGCAATTTTATTTTTCAAGTTCAGATTTTCTTGTGTCAAGACTAATTTTTCATTTGAAATAATCTCATTTTCTTTTAGTAAAGATTGATTTTTTGATTTTAATTCTTTATTCTTTATCTCTAACTTCTTTAGATTATCAACTAGATCATAAAATGCTTCTTGAAGTTCTTCAAAAGTAAAGTCATTAGGAGTTTCAGTGTTTACCTCATTTTCATGTGCTATAAGGCACAATTGGCTTGTTCATATGAATCTTCTTTTTCGGAGCTTGATTCATCACTATCACTCCATGTAGCTACCATAGCTTTTTTCTTGTACTTCTTGGAGCCCTTCTTAAGTTGTGGACATTCAGACCTAAAGTGCCCCAACTTCTTACATTCATAATAAATAAGGAGCTGCTCTTTATCCTTCTCCTTGCTGTGCTCCCCTTTTGTAGGTGGCCTCTTCCTCATCTCTTGTTTTCTTTTCTTCAAAACTCTTTTAAACTTTCTAGTGATGAGGGCTATTTCTTCATTTTGCTTTTCATTTTCTATTTCATCGGATTCCTTATCGAGTTGAGCAGTGGATTTGAGGGTGATTGACCTCTTCTTCTTGACATCTTCTTTTTGATGTTGTTTCATGCTTAGCTCATATGTCATTAGCGATCCTAGAAGCTCCTCTAAGGGTAAAACATTTAGATCTTTGGCTTCTTGGATTGCGGTCATTTTGGCCTCCTAAGTCTTTGATAAAGATCTAAGAATCTTTCTCACAAGATCGCTATTAGAATAAGACTTACCAAGACTTTTTAGACCATTAATAATATCCATAAAATGAGTAAATATTTCAGTTATTGATTCATCATACTCTATTTTAAAGAGTTCATATTTGTGCACAAGCATATTAATTTTTGATTCCTTAACTTGATTAGTGCCTTCATGTGTTACTTCTAACCTATCCCATATTTTCTTAACCGACATGCATATTGAAATGCTTTAAATTCATTAGCATCTAAAATACAATATAAAATATTCATGGCTTTAGCATTGAGTTGAGTCATTTTCTTATCAATCTCATCCCACTCTCTTTTGGGTTTGATTGATTTACACCATCAATTATCTTAGTGGGTATGTGTGGTCCATTAACTATGATACTCCACATATCATAGTCAAGTTCTTGAATAAAAATTTTCATTCGAGCTTTTCAATAGGTGTAGTTTGATCCATTGAAAAGTGAAGGTCAGTTTGTGAACTGCCCCTCGGCTAGTGAAGCACCAACTTGAGTTGTCATAGATCTTTGGCTCTTTCATGGTTAAATCAAAGTAGGACTAGAGCATCGAGCTCTGATACCACTTATTGCTCAGCTATGCAATCCAAGAGGGAGGGTGAATTAAGTTTTTAAAATTTTAAAGTTAATTTAGAACCACAAAGATTAAGTAATAATAGGCAAGTTTTATGTAGTAAGTGATTTAAGCAGAGTGTAGAAATGAGATGCAAGAATGCAAGAAAATAAAAAAATTTAGATAGAGAGCAATTAAGCATACCACAAATAATCAAGTTTTATAGTGGTTCGGTGCCAACCTTACACTTACATCCACTCCCCAAGCTCCTACTTGAGAATTTAAATCCACTAAAACGTATTCAATAAGAATATAACATCGGTACCTCTGACTCTAGCTATTTCAAGCTAAAATACTTATTTTTCAGGTACAAACCAATCCAATACAATCTGTTTTAAGGTTCGGATCAACCTATCCAAGTTTTAAAATCCTTCCAAAACTAAAGATCAAGACAAAAATAGAATATAAGAGTTAATGACAAAGAAATATAAGTTTAGCTCCTTTAATGAGCAAATAGATCTTTAAGTACACTTTACACAACAAGAAAGAAGCTTTTTTAATTTTTTTCAAGATTGTTGAAGACTTGAATGAGCTCTTGAGGGGTTGGTGAACTTGAAATGAAAGCTTTTTTTGCTTGAAAAGGGCTTTTTGCTTAGGGCTGAAATTAATACTTGAATCTCTTGTGTTTTTTCCTCCTTTAGGTGCCTTTATATCTTCAATAGATGCTAGAGAAAAATTTGGATAGGTTTAGAGCTGTTAGAAAGTATTAAATGAGTATTAAATATGATCAAAATGAACTAAAAAACTAGCCATTATGGAGATTTTTCGTAGCAGAGATCGACTCATAGGGTCGTCCCATGCACAGGGGTCGACCCCAAGGGTCGACCTCTATGGTGCAGAATAGAAATGACTATTCTGTATCTTTGACTTGCATAGACAACAGAGGTCGACCCGTAGGATCGTCCCTTTTGGATGTGCCAGCCAAAAATAGCATGCCGTTCAACTCCTTTTGACAGGGATCCACCCTAGGGGTCGATCTTTTTCTTTAAACTTGATTTTCTCTCAAAATATATATCCAAAAAATATGAAATTACCTCCAATAGATCACAAATCTTCTGTTCTTGCTCTTAAGACTTTCAAATTAGAACTTGATAAAGTTATGATTTTGCCTCTGAAATATAATAAATCTTTTTTCAAGCCAAAATCATTAGTAACCCCCTCAAATATTTTATAATCATCAAAATTAATTTATGGAGCAACATTAATCTTCTCTTACATCTCTTCCTTTATTGCTGCCTCCTCTCCTTGGGCATGAATCCCTCTTGGACATCCCATCTACTAGTGTGAGGTGTCACATCAGCACATCTTTTCCCTCATTTGGTTGGCTTGTGAAGGTAATTAGATTGGAGTTCATCCCACTTTTTTACGACGTCTGGCGTGCATGCGAAGTAAAGGGTCTGCACACCAGGCCTCTGCGAAGGTTTAATCTAGATAAATTGAGATTTGATCTCTGGTTCCACTACTAATCAAGTAAGGATTTGATCCTTAATCATGTAGATGAATAAAAAAATTTTTTAGATGCAACATGGGCATTCAGAGGAGAAATAATTTTTTTTTATCATTAAATACATGTCTTTAATTCTCAATACTTTGAGAATATGTATTGAAACTAATTTCATGAACGATTCAAGGATACATCATACTTGAATGAAAAAAAAATTATTCTTTTATTGATCATATCAATATATTAAGTACAAAATTATGTCCTAGATTTATTATAATGTGTCGGCCATATTAACTTCTAAGACATACATCTAATAGTAGGACCCCACTGAACTAGCCAATCATGCTTATATAGGCCCTGGCTACGAGCGTCTCCATAAATTCTTTGGTCTTTGGTCCAGCAATAGTACCAAGATTGTTGAATAGATCAGACTTGGTCATGCCAATACAATTGTCAATAATGGAGAGGTTGCTGGAGGCCTTATCTGAGATGACGTGGCATTGATGTGCCTCTATAAATCTATTATGATCTTCTTTGGATTTTGCTAAGAATTTAAAAATCTAAAGGAGGAAGCATGAGTCTATCATGACAGAGATTTTTATAATTTTATTCCTTATTTGGATGCCATGATATCCTCTCTTGCTTGGATCTTCCTTTCTTATGTGATCTCCTTCCGTGTTTGGAGTCTTATTTGAATGCCATGATCTCCTTTCTCATTTGAATCCTATTCTAGAATTTAAATTTTGAAATATAAATGAGGAAATCAAAATGATTCAGAAATCAAGAAATTCTCGTATCTCCTTCTTTATTTGGATCGCAAACCTCTTGGTTTCGAGCCTGATTAGGATAGTTTATAGGGCATTGATTGATTCAGAGGTGATTAGATCTGATTGATATTGGCTGATTTGGAGATGGCTAGCTTGGATCTCATCAGCATTTAGTAGATTTAATCATCAAGATCTCGATGGCATTGGGACGATGCGATGAAGCTTCTTTGACTAGATGCTTGCTTCTTCCCATAAATAGGCTTGAAGCTCTTTCTCTAGCATCAATCTATTACGATAGAAATCCATTCTTAGGTTAGATTGGCCAGAGTCAGATGGTGATGGTAGGTTGGCGATGATAGCATGGTGGCAGTAGGACCTGCAAGACAAGTCTTCGATTGGAGTTGACTTTAGTGAGGATCCTTTGACACTCAAGTTAAATTTTTGGAGAATAGACAGGAAGGAGTGAGCATTTTGGGAGAGAAATTTTTCATATTTTGAGGGTCTCTTGTGGGCCTTTACTTATAGAAAGAGGCTAAAAAACCATAAGAGAAAAAGAAAATTAGGTAGTTAGCCTTACTTTATCTGACAAGATTCACCTATTTTCTCCTATTTTATCGAGAGAGATATATTTGCTATCTCTTGCCTTGTTGGGAATGTTGGCTTAAATGGTTAGCTTTGATTTATCAGATGAGATATGTCAGTTATCTTCTTCCTTATCTGCTCTATGGCCAGCTATTATATTATAGTTGTTTGAATTTGAAAAGAGGCATAGAATTTTTTAATCAGATCAGATCCGACAAGAGGACCTCGGATCGGCCAATGGCATGGCTAGTAGGAGTGTCTCTCTGGTGCTGGTAACTAGGATTAGAGCCAAAGTAGGGATCGACAACCCAAGTTAAGAGGTTGATGTACCACTCAAGGTGGTTCGGTCGGAAGGTAGGATTGGTAAGGTTCGAACTTGTTTGAGTCTTCTACTTGCCCATATCTTTGGCTAGTACGAAATCACCTCCAATAGATACTATTGGTCGGGCATGCTTAAGGATGCTCGGAGTTTGTGAGGAAGTGTGACCAATGCCAATATCAAGAAAATATTCAGCATCAGTCAATGGTCCCACTCACATCAATCGGCACTTCTTGGCCTTTTACGTAGTGAAGGATGGACATCCTCAAACTATTTCCACAAGCAACTAGATAAAGTTCTAGATAGTGGTCATCTATTACTTCACCAAGTTGATCGAGGCTAAGTTGTTAGCCCATATTATCGAGAAGAGTGCTTGAGACTTAGTTTGGAAGGTCATTATATATGATGCTATGAGCTTCCTCAAATTATCATTACCAATAGTGAAAAATAGTTCGATAATATCCACTATTGTGTGAGATTCGATACCACACATTTCAGTAGAAAGAAAGAAGAAATAAAATAAAAAATAAATCAAATACATAGATTAGCAAAAAGGCTCGCCTCCACGGGGCATGCAACCTTCACTATGAGAAAAGAAAAAATTTATAAGAGGGGATCACACCCTCAACCCTTGTACACCAATCTCTCTCTCTCAACAAGAAGCCTCCCTGACAAAAGCTCTCTCTCTAGGAGATCCCTTGAATCCCCAGAATGACTGCTGTCCACTACCTGATAGTCTACCTAAAGAACCTCTGTCTTTGCTCTCTGTAGGCTCCACTCAATCTACTGCTGCTGCTCAGGGCTCACTGCCAAACCACACCTACTCCCACAATCTCTATTTCACCCACAAGGCCTTTAAAGGCCTCAAATAGGGTTTAGATCGGAGAAACACTTCTATTAGAACTCCAGCCCCAAGCCACCAGATCCCGAATGCGACCCATGTTGACCATCCGATCGTGCAACACATGAGTCTTCGATCCACCAAAATATCGTGAACCGTGAGAAATGAGTGAGAAACCACCCATCGGTCCACATGGACCGTGAGAAATCGGGTAAGAAATGCCCGACCAGTCCACACAACATGCCCATGAACTCGATCCACTGTGGACTGCTACTCTCAATGGAACTGGGCACCCGCACGTTCGCTCACACTAGGCCACACCTGTGGCCGGCCCGCACACGCCCATGTGCAGCCGCATGCTGGGCCCACCCACATGTTGGGCCACGCCTATGTGTGGGCCATGCACCTGCTCCATCGTCGGGCTGGCCTGCTCCACTACCGGCCTGCACCACCCGTGGGCCCCCTCTGATGACCTATGGATCGTACCAGCCTCTGTGCTAGCCTTCTATCGCACGTATCTCCTCCGTCTGGACTCTATTTTGACTATTCTTCAGCTCGTTGGACTCTGTTTGTCATCCTGAACCTCGTTCTAGGCTTGTTATGGATCAAATCTTGAGATATTTTTTTCAACAATCTTCATCTCGATTCAATATTTGGCCTCCTCCTAACTCTGAGAGCTTGTAGATCTTCTCTCTCTCATGCCCTGGGGCAAATGCCTGTTGAGCATGGATGGACAAACATGGGACTCGAGTCAGACTACTCTATCCCATCTTCATCATATGCTATGCTCTTCATGACCTAAGATCTACTCGAGATAGCCTCCTGCGGTAATAAAAACTTCACCCTGCAATATCACCTCTCATCCTCTCGAGTATCTCATCTCATTCTCGATCCACCTTGTTAGGTTCCAGTCATGCAGCAGAAAATAATTTTTAAAATTTTTAAAATCAAATAAATCAATAGCTTTATCAAATAAAACTATCGAACCAGAATCCAAATCCTAGAATCACCTTGCCGATATCAATCAAAGCAAAATCAAGCATGCAAAGAGATAGAATTTTATACTTTCACAAAAATAAAAAAAGTGGCATGTTGGTATTCTCCATGAGACTCTAAGATAGAAATCCTCCAATGGTGATTCACATGAAAGTTGACCAAGGTTCTTCCCAATCGGTGCGCTGTCGCAGCCTTGTCTTCTCAAGAACACTACCGGCTTCGAACTTACGTCACGATCGGACCAAAGCCCAGTTGCTTTCGATCTTATCACCAGAACAATACTAAGAAGATACTCTTTAGATGTCATATAACCTAGGATTTGATTTTTGGCTCCAACATATGAAAAAACTAAACCCTAGGGCACTCTAGCAACACTTGCTAAAAATTTCACCACTCTTTTTACAACCTTTGCCACTCAAATTTTTCTCTTTTTTTTCTCAAAATTTTTCCAAATTTTTTTTATGTTTACCACATCCCTTCTCTCTAGTTTTAATTAAAAATCATAGCAAGAAACTAAGTGAGATGTCCCTTATAAATAGCGGACCAAGGGATGTCACATGGGATGAAGGGGTGCCAGCCTTTAGCGCTTCAACTTCCCACACAGTGAATAAATTCATCATGTAAATTTTTGATGATTCAAATATTTGAACCAAAAGAACTCTCCTTCTTCTACATGTCATAAAAAATCCACATAAATTTGACATCAAAACATAGGAGATCTGGTTGGAAAATTATGGAAATGCATAAAAATTAAGAGCCTTCATTAAGAAAGACTCTTCATTTCACATGCCAAAAATAAGGGGGCGGTATTTATTTTTTGCCATGGGTTTTGGTGGGTGCAGAGGAGTCCTTCTCCACTTAAAATTAGTTCAAGTTGGATAAGGATCCAATCCAAATTGACCCAACCCCATTAGGTCAAAGGCAACTAGTCTAGGTTAGCTCAAACACTTTGATCTAAACCAATTTGGAAACTTGGGTTAATACAATATGCTAGCATATCAAATTAACCCATAAAATTTATATTTAACTCTAATTTGATTAGATCAAGGTTAAATTCTAAAGTGTGTGATCCATTGAATTTCAAATCTAGCTAGCAGTAGATCTAGACTTTCGATGTAACCCTAATCCAATGAGATTAGGTCACCCGAAGAGTCTCAATCAACTTGGACTCTTCCAAATTGATTTCAGAATCAAATTCTTTCAATTCTGATGAGCCCACAAGTCAAGATTGACATCTAGCGATATATCATGACTATCTGAAAGATTTAAAATTTTGATAAAAAATTATCAAAATATTCTTCAGTGGCAAGTTTCTGTGTAATTCAATCTTTCAGTCAAAAAATATTTCAGATGAGCTGTGGACATAGAAATATGTCAAACCTAATCACTTATCTATATGTATCTCGATTTGAAGATGATGATTTAGTTGATAATACATTAAAAAAAAATTTTCTAATTATTATCTAATTTTGGTCAAAGACTTTCGAATCACCAACCTATGAGATCATATAGAATGTTCTCTCCCCTTATTAGGAGTGACTGATCCCTTATTGATTACTCACAACCTCCATATGTACTTCACCATATCCAGAATATCCCACATAAAGATCAAAGAATCAAATTAAGTAGCGAACCAAAATATGAATTCATGTACATAAGGTACCATCGTGACCTCAGGTCAGAGAATCACTTACATAACTCCCACTAGAGAATCATCAGTTGACATATAAATAAGACTCCATCTAATATTCTCTCATAGGTCAATTCAATAAACTCATTCTCTAATGAGCATCCATATCTTTATATTAGTGTCACCACATAAGTGGTTGTAAGATCAACCATCCTCAATTTTGAACATACATAGGACATGCCAGTCTTACCGATATTATTGATCTCCGACTCAATATACCAATGATTAGAAATATTTTAGATCAGAACTATTGAAGAATTAGGTCTCACTGACATGATCTCATCATGATCCTAAAATCATTACCCAGATCTATGGGGTTCATTATAATCTTAAAAATAATAATAATAATAAGATGCAGTATATAATGAATCAAAAATACCTATTTTATTAATATAAATATCAATTTATATGAGTTTGAAAGATAAATAATAATAAACATCCTATCGCATCCCATATGTGATTGGCTTGTAGGACATTATTCTATCAATCTTCCACTTGCACTTAAAGTCAATCGTCTTTATACTTGATACCCACACTATCAAGATGGTGGTCAAACTGCAGCATTGATAAGGTCTTAGTGAATGGGTCTGCTATATTGTTCTTGGTGTCAACTTGCTCCACGATCACATCACATCTTTTGACAATCTTTCGAATGAGGTGGAACCGTCTTAGGATGTACTTGGATTTATGATGAGATCTTGGTTCTTTGGCTTAAGCAACTACCCCAGTATTATCATAATAAAGGGGCACTAGTTGTTCAATCCCTGAAGCCTCATCCAACTTTGTGATGAATTTTTTCAATCCAGACAATCTCCTTAGTAGCCTTACTTGCAGTAATATACTTAGCCTCAGTGATCGAGTCAGCAACAGTTTGCTGTTTGAAACCTTTTCAACTTACTATATTACCATACAAGGTGAACACATACCCAGATATCGATTTGCTATCATCCGGATCAGATTGAAAACTAGAATCGGTGTAATCTTTTAGTTTTAAATCAGATCCACCATATATCAGAAAAATATTTCTAGTCCTTCTCAAGTACTTGAGTATATTTTTCATAGCTTTTCAATGATCCTCTCCAGGATCAGCTTGAAATCTACTTACAATACTTAAGGCATAAGCAACATCAGGTCTGGTACATAACATAGCATATATTATTGATCCTACCGTCGAAGCATAAAAAATAAAACTCATTCTATTTCTCTCTTCAGGTGTCTTAGGAGATATCTTCTTAGAGAGTTGTATGCCATGACCTATGGGCAAGTAACCTCTTTTACTTTCCTTCATATTGAACCTCTTCAACACAAGGTCAATGTACCTAAATTGGGACAAACCTAGCATCCTTTTTGGTCTATCCTTATAGATTTTTATACCAAGTATATAGGATGCCTCACCCAAGTATTTCATAAAAAAATTTTGTGATAGCTAACTCTTGATCGATTGCAATATCGGAATATCATTGTCAATGAGCAATATGTCGTCCACATATAAGATCAAGAAGACAATAGCACTCCCACTAGTCTTTTTGTACACACAAGATTTATTCACATTTTTGATAAAGCCAAACGATTTGATTGTCTCATCAAAATGGATGTTTCAGCTCCTCGATGCTTGCTTCAATCCATAAATGGATCTATTCAGCTTGCATACCTGATTTGCTCTCCCATTAGAGACAAATCTCTCTGGTTGAGTCATATAGACTTCTTCCTCAAGATTTTTATTGAGGAAGGCAGTCTTGACATCCATCTACTAGATCTCATAGTCATGGTATGCTACAATAGCAAGCATTATCCGAATAGACTTGAGCATGGCTACTGACGAAAAAGTTTCTTTATAGTCAACACCATATTTTTGCCTGAAACCTTTTGCCACAAGCCTGACCTTATAGGTCTCTACCTGGCCATCTACTCCAATCTTTTTTTTGAAGACCCATTTACAGCCTATTGGGGTCACACCCTCAAGCGCATCAACCAAAGTCCATATTTAGTTGTCATACATGGAGTACATTTCAGATTTCATGGCATTTAGCCACTTGTCAAAGTCACTACTCATGACAGCTTTCGAATAGATCGTAGGTTCATCATTCTCAATGATGTGGGATGTATTGTCATTCTCAATGACAAACCCATATCTGAGTGGTATACTACGTACTCTATTTGACCTTTGAAGAGAAGGTGTGTGTAGTGGCTGTGCCTCAACAATGGGCACATCTGGTTGAGAACTATATGGTGAATCCTAGATGGATTGTAGGTTTTGAACTTCCTCATGTTCAACAGACCTCCCACTGCCTCCTTCCTGGATAAACTCTTTCTTCAAGAAAATAGCATGCCTACCAACAAATATCTTTTGTTGAGTAGGGTTATAGAAGTAGTATCCTATACTCTTCTTGGGATAACCTACAAACCTACATTTTTCTGAACTAGCATCCAGCTTATATCCAACAATATTTTTCACATAAGCTGGACAACCTCAAATCTTAAGATACTCAAGATTGGATCTTTTTTCTTTCCATATTTCATATGGAGTGCTAGAAATAGATTTGGAAGGTACTTTATTTAAGATATACGCTGCAGTCTCAAGGGCATATCCCCAAAAAGATATCAGAAGATCTGTGAAATACCTCATGGACCGCACCATATCTAGTAAGGTATGATTCTTCTTTTTCGCAATTCTATTTAATTGTGGACTATAAAGAGATGTCCACTGAGAGAGTATTCTATTTTATTTTAAATAATCGAAGAACTCACTAGACAAGTATTCTCTTCCTCGATTCGATCGAAGAGTTTTAATATTTTTATCAGTTTATTTTTCGACCATTCTTTGATACTCTTTAAATTTATTAAAGACTTCGGATTTATATTTCATTAAATATACATATCCAAATCTAGACTTATCATCAATAAATATGATGAAGTAAGAGTATCCACCTCTGGCTTAAGTCGACATCGGACCACACACATCAGTATGTACAAGATCCAAAATGTCACTTACACTATCTCCATGTCCAGTAAATGGAGTCTTGATCATTTTTTCCATGAGACAAAATTCACAAATTTCATATGATGCATAATCATAAAGATCAAAGAAATTATCTTTGTATAACTTGTTAATCCTTGACTCATTTATATGACCAAGTAGATAATGCCAGAGGTATGTGACATTCACATCCCCTCTCTTTTTTTCTTCATATTTTCAACATGAAGCACATTATCATTAAGTGAAAGAAACAAAAGACCATTATCAATAAAAGTACTTTCATAATATTCATTAAAAAAATATACAGAATAATCATTATTCTTTGTAATTATTTCAAAATTTTGTTCCAATAACAAAGGTACAAAAATAATACTTCTAACAATATTAAAAATATAATAACAGGTCTTCAATTTTAAAACTTTGCCCGAAGGCAACTTCAAAATCTTGGTTCCTATGGCTTCGGCCTAAATAGATACTCCACTAGCAACGAACAACTCGAAGTCACCTTTATTCAGATTTCTTACTTCCTATAGATCCTACAATGATTTGCAAAGATGTGAGCCACAGGCGGTATCCAATATCCAAGAATCTGATATTGAAGTACTTAATGATAAATTAGTTTGTATCATATACAAACCTTTAGCAATATTTATCGATTTTACAATTGTAAGATACTCTTTGTAATTTCTCTTTCAGTAGCCCTCCTTGCCATAATGATAACAAGTACCTTTGGCGGAGACCTTCTTCATATTCTTCTTGGAGAGGCTAGCCTTAGGGTTCAATTTTTTTTTAGAATCCTTCTTTGCCTTCTTCTTGCTGATGTTATCAACATGAAGGACCTGAGCCTTTTCACCCTTGAAATGACTCTCTGTTGTTTTTGACATATTCAACAGCTCAGGCAGGCTAATGTTCAGTTTATTCATATGATAATTTATAACAAACTGAGAAAAAGAGTCAGAAAGAGACTACAGGATTAAATTCTGACTCAGTTTACCATTCATGGCAAAATCCAGCTATCCCAGATGAGTGATCAAATCAATCATCTTCAGGACATGAGTTTGCACGGAGGTGCCTTCAGTCATACAGGCATGGAACAACTGCTTCAATATCTCATATCGAGCAGTTCGACTTTGTTCTCCATATAACTCCTTAAGATTAAAGAGAATAGAGAGAACATCCATATTCTCATGCTGCCTCTAGAGCTCGTTGCTCATGGAAGCAAGCATGATGCATTTGACAGTCACACTATCATTTTTTCACATCTTATATGTGGTCCTATCCTCCTTGGAAGCATCTTTCCTAAGAGAATTTAGAGCAAGTGTATCCAGATGTAGGAGACTTTCTTCTGAGTGAAAATGATTCTCAAGTTTCTTAACTAGTCGACATAGTTAGGTCCAGTCAACTTGTTTGTATCTAAGATACCTCTAAGTGAAAGTGAGGATTCCATGTGTGTAGTTAATCTACAACAACAAGAACATAATATAAGCAGACAACTCATGATGACATGCACAACTAGATTAGAAATTTTATCTAATTGTGTCTCTCATTATTTTTCGAACTTCATAGCCCTCAAATATGAAAATCGAGAAATATTCTAATATTTTTTAGTGGGGTTGAGATCTCTATTCCTCACAAATATCTTGTGGATAGCACAACATACATTCATGAGTTCAAGAGTAGGTAACTCTTTACCAATTGTACCTTCACAATTCTCAACATCATTCACTCTGACCTCTAGGTCACATAAAGTCTTGTGGATAGCATAACAAACTATAGTGTTATAGTTAAGTTAACCCTTCAATCCCATATGGTCATACTTAAACAATGCTGCCCTTGTGGACAGTACAACAAAGCAATACTATTCAAATATGCCATAAGCATCAATTTGCACTTGATCAATATCATGTCAATTTCTATAGTAAGCTTTGTGGATAGCACAACAAGCTCACTAAGATCTTGACATACTCTATCGATCAAGTTTGAAGGAAGGCCCTTGTAATATCTACATCACTAATCAATCTAAGTCCGAAATTCAACAAGACTAAATTGGCCAGGTAAGTACGTGGGAGGCTCTCCATAGTTTTTCTAGACACCAATAGAGTTGGCCAGACCAGCATACAGATCTAATTAGAAAATCATCTTTCATATTTTTTTTGACACCAATTGATCAAATGAATTCGATTTTTGATTAAAAAGTGAATCTCGATATTACAACTTAATATAATTAAACGAGGGACTTTAAATTGGTCTCGGCACATCCTAACTATAAGAGCATAAAATGTACACTACAAATTATGCAAATTTGCATGTTTTTACTATTCAAAATAGCAATCACATTATCATGCCAAAAATCATATATAAGGGTGCAATCGAGTCATAACATATGACAAATAATTTCATATAATATAACAAACCCTAATCTAATTAGGCATGCATAACACCCTTATTCACTATATATCGATTTAAGCATCATGCTACCATGATAATAAAATTTTAAATTATCATAAATTTATAATTTTAATAATTAAAATTTAAAATCATGGTTCCCTAAAAGTTAAAAATAATTTTTGAGTTTGAAGAATCGATGCTAAAAATAATGCTATATTTTTGACAGGACAGGAATAAGAACTATTCTATGCTATTATATTGCACTTGTTTGATTGAATCAGATAAGAATGGCTCTGATACCATTGTTAGATTTCAATCATACAATAAAAAATAATTTTTAAAATCATACAAATCAATAGCTTTATCAAATAAAACTATCGAGCCGGAATCCAACCCTAGAATCACCTTACCGATATTGATCAAAGCAAAATCAAGCATGCAAAGAGATAGAATTTTATCCTTTCATAAAAATAAAAAAGTAGCATGTTGGTGTTCTCCATGAGACTCTAAGATACAAGTTTTTCAATGGTGATCCATACGGAAGTTGGCCAAAATCCTTCTCAATCGGTGCGTTGCTGCAGCCTTGTCTTCTCAAGAACCCTGCCGGCTTCAAACTTGCATCACGATCGTGCCAAAGTCTAGTTGCTTTCGATCTTACCACCAGAATGACACCAAGAAGATACTCTTCAAATGTAATACAACCTATAATTTGATTTTTAGCTCCAACATATAAGAAAACCAAATCCTAGGGCACTCTAGCAACACTTGCTAAAAATCTCACCACCCTTCTTACAACTTTTGCCATTCAAATTTCTCTCTTTTTTTTCTTAGAATTTTTCCAAAATTTTTTTTATGTTTACGACATCTCTTATCTCTAGTTTCAATTAAAAATTATAGCAAGAAACTAAGTGGGGCATCCCCTATAAATAGGAGACCAAGGGACGTCACATGGGATGAAGGGGCGCCAATTTTTGGTGCTTCAATTTCCCATGCAGTGAATAAATTCACCATATTAATTTTTGGTAATTTAGATACTTACAACAAAAGAACTCTCCTTCTTCTACATTTCATAAAAAATTCACATAAATTTGGCATCAAAACATAGGATATCTAGTTGGGAAATTATGGCAACACATAAAAATTAAGAGCCTTCATTAAGAAGGACTCTTCATTTCACATGCCAAAAATAAGGGGGTAGTATTTTTTTTTTTCCATGGATTTTGGTGGGTGCAGAGGAGCCCTTCTCCATTTAAAACTGATTCAAAATGGATAAGGATCCTGTTGCTCCTTGGATTGATTTTGATGATTACAAAGCATTTGAAGGGGTACTAATGATTTTCGCTTGAAAAAGACTTATTGCATTTCAGGAGCAAAATTATAATTTTACCAAA
>NC_025997.2:48373767-48393100 GCF_000442705.2 Elaeis guineensis
AGAACTATATGGTGAATCCTAGATGGATTGTAGGTTTTGAACTTCCTCATGTTCAACAGACCTCCCACTGCCTCCTTCCTGGATAAACTCTTTCTTCAAGAAAATAGCATGCCTACCAACAAATATCTTTTGTTGAGTAGGGTTATAGAAGTAGTATCCTATACTCTTCTTGGGATAACCTACAAACCTACATTTTTCTGAACTAGCATCCAGCTTATATCCAACAATATTTTTCACATAAGCTGGACAACCTCAAATCTTAAGATACTCAAGATTGGATCTTTTTTCTTTCCATATTTCATATGGAGTGCTAGAAATAGATTTGGAAGGTACTTTATTTAAGATATACGCTGCAGTCTCAAGGGCATATCCCCAAAAAGATATCAGAAGATCTGTGAAATACCTCATGGACCGCACCATATCTAGTAAGGTATGATTCTTCTTTTTCGCAATTCTATTTAATTGTGGACTATAAAGAGATGTCCACTGAGAGAGTATTCTATTTTATTTTAAATAATCGAAGAACTCACTAGACAAGTATTCTCTTCCTCGATTCGATCGAAGAGTTTTAATATTTTTATCAGTTTATTTTTCGACCATTCTTTGATACTCTTTAAATTTATTAAAGACTTCGGATTTATATTTCATTAAATATACATATCCAAATCTAGACTTATCATCAATAAATATGATGAAGTAAGAGTATCCACCTCTGGCTTAAGTCGACATCGGACCACACACATCAGTATGTACAAGATCCAAAATGTCACTTACACTATCTCCATGTCCAGTAAATGGAGTCTTGATCATTTTTTCCATGAGACAAAATTCACAAATTTCATATGATGCATAATCATAAAGATCAAAGAAATTATCTTTGTATAACTTGTTAATCCTTGACTCATTTATATGACCAAGTAGATAATGCCAGAGGTATGTGACATTCACATCCCCT
This sequence comes from Elaeis guineensis, assembly GCF_000442705.2. Taxonomy (NCBI): domain Eukaryota; kingdom Viridiplantae; phylum Streptophyta; class Magnoliopsida; order Arecales; family Arecaceae; genus Elaeis; species Elaeis guineensis. The sequence goes on from NC_025997.2 coordinate 48,374,723, forward strand.
CTCTTTTTTTCTTCATATTTTCAACATGAAGCACATTATCATTAAGTGAAAGAAACAAAAGACCATTATCAATAAAAGTACTTTCATAATATTCATTAAAAAAATATACAGAATAATCATTATTCTTTGTAATTATTTCAAAATTTTGTTCCAATAACAAAGGTACAAAAATAATACTTCTAACAATATTAAAAATATAATAACAGGTCTTCAATTTTAAAACTTTGCCCGAAGGCAACTTCAAAATCTTGGTTCCTATGGCTTCGGCCTAAATAGATACTCCACTAGCAACGAACAACTCGAAGTCACCTTTATTCAGATTTCTTACTTCCTATAGATCCTACAATGATTTGCAAAGATGTGAGCCACAGGCGGTATCCAATATCCAAGAATCTGATATTGAAGTACTTAATGATAAATTAGTTTGTATCATATACAAACCTTTAGCAATATTTATCGATTTTACAATTGTAAGATACTCTTTGTAATTTCTCTTTCAGTAGCCCTCCTTGCCATAATGATAACAAGTACCTTTGGCGGAGACCTTCTTCATATTCTTCTTGGAGAGGCTAGCCTTAGGGTTCAATTTTTTTTTAGAATCCTTCTTTGCCTTCTTCTTGCTGATGTTATCAACATGAAGGACCTGAGCCTTTTCACCCTTGAAATGACTCTCTGTTGTTTTTGACATATTCAACAGCTCAGGCAGGCTAATGTTCAGTTTATTCATATGATAATTTATAACAAACTGAGAAAAAGAGTCAGAAAGAGACTACAGGATTAAATTCTGACTCAGTTTACCATTCATGGCAAAATCCAGCTATCCCAGATGAGTGATCAAATCAATCATCTTCAGGACATGAGTTTGCACGGAGGTGCCTTCAGTCATACAGGCATGGAACAACTGCTTCAATATCTCATATCGAGCAGTTCGACTTTGTTCTCCATATAACTCCTTAAGATTAAAGAGAATAGAGAGAACATCCATATTCTCATGCTGCCTCTAGAGCTCGTTGCTCATGGAAGCAAGCATGATGCATTTGACAGTCACACTATCATTTTTTCACATCTTATATGTGGTCCTATCCTCCTTGGAAGCATCTTTCCTAAGAGAATTTAGAGCAAGTGTATCCAGATGTAGGAGACTTTCTTCTGAGTGAAAATGATTCTCAAGTTTCTTAACTAGTCGACATAGTTAGGTCCAGTCAACTTGTTTGTATCTAAGATACCTCTAAGTGAAAGTGAGGATTCCATGTGTGTAGTTAATCTACAACAACAAGAACATAATATAAGCAGACAACTCATGATGACATGCACAACTAGATTAGAAATTTTATCTAATTGTGTCTCTCATTATTTTTCGAACTTCATAGCCCTCAAATATGAAAATCGAGAAATATTCTAATATTTTTTAGTGGGGTTGAGATCTCTATTCCTCACAAATATCTTGTGGATAGCACAACATACATTCATGAGTTCAAGAGTAGGTAACTCTTTACCAATTGTACCTTCACAATTCTCAACATCATTCACTCTGACCTCTAGGTCACATAAAGTCTTGTGGATAGCATAACAAACTATAGTGTTATAGTTAAGTTAACCCTTCAATCCCATATGGTCATACTTAAACAATGCTGCCCTTGTGGACAGTACAACAAAGCAATACTATTCAAATATGCCATAAGCATCAATTTGCACTTGATCAATATCATGTCAATTTCTATAGTAAGCTTTGTGGATAGCACAACAAGCTCACTAAGATCTTGACATACTCTATCGATCAAGTTTGAAGGAAGGCCCTTGTAATATCTACATCACTAATCAATCTAAGTCCGAAATTCAACAAGACTAAATTGGCCAGGTAAGTACGTGGGAGGCTCTCCATAGTTTTTCTAGACACCAATAGAGTTGGCCAGACCAGCATACAGATCTAATTAGAAAATCATCTTTCATATTTTTTTTGACACCAATTGATCAAATGAATTCGATTTTTGATTAAAAAGTGAATCTCGATATTACAACTTAATATAATTAAACGAGGGACTTTAAATTGGTCTCGGCACATCCTAACTATAAGAGCATAAAATGTACACTACAAATTATGCAAATTTGCATGTTTTTACTATTCAAAATAGCAATCACATTATCATGCCAAAAATCATATATAAGGGTGCAATCGAGTCATAACATATGACAAATAATTTCATATAATATAACAAACCCTAATCTAATTAGGCATGCATAACACCCTTATTCACTATATATCGATTTAAGCATCATGCTACCATGATAATAAAATTTTAAATTATCATAAATTTATAATTTTAATAATTAAAATTTAAAATCATGGTTCCCTAAAAGTTAAAAATAATTTTTGAGTTTGAAGAATCGATGCTAAAAATAATGCTATATTTTTGACAGGACAGGAATAAGAACTATTCTATGCTATTATATTGCACTTGTTTGATTGAATCAGATAAGAATGGCTCTGATACCATTGTTAGATTTCAATCATACAATAAAAAATAATTTTTAAAATCATACAAATCAATAGCTTTATCAAATAAAACTATCGAGCCGGAATCCAACCCTAGAATCACCTTACCGATATTGATCAAAGCAAAATCAAGCATGCAAAGAGATAGAATTTTATCCTTTCATAAAAATAAAAAAGTAGCATGTTGGTGTTCTCCATGAGACTCTAAGATACAAGTTTTTCAATGGTGATCCATACGGAAGTTGGCCAAAATCCTTCTCAATCGGTGCGTTGCTGCAGCCTTGTCTTCTCAAGAACCCTGCCGGCTTCAAACTTGCATCACGATCGTGCCAAAGTCTAGTTGCTTTCGATCTTACCACCAGAATGACACCAAGAAGATACTCTTCAAATGTAATACAACCTATAATTTGATTTTTAGCTCCAACATATAAGAAAACCAAATCCTAGGGCACTCTAGCAACACTTGCTAAAAATCTCACCACCCTTCTTACAACTTTTGCCATTCAAATTTCTCTCTTTTTTTTCTTAGAATTTTTCCAAAATTTTTTTTATGTTTACGACATCTCTTATCTCTAGTTTCAATTAAAAATTATAGCAAGAAACTAAGTGGGGCATCCCCTATAAATAGGAGACCAAGGGACGTCACATGGGATGAAGGGGCGCCAATTTTTGGTGCTTCAATTTCCCATGCAGTGAATAAATTCACCATATTAATTTTTGGTAATTTAGATACTTACAACAAAAGAACTCTCCTTCTTCTACATTTCATAAAAAATTCACATAAATTTGGCATCAAAACATAGGATATCTAGTTGGGAAATTATGGCAACACATAAAAATTAAGAGCCTTCATTAAGAAGGACTCTTCATTTCACATGCCAAAAATAAGGGGGTAGTATTTTTTTTTTCCATGGATTTTGGTGGGTGCAGAGGAGCCCTTCTCCATTTAAAACTGATTCAAAATGGATAAGGATCCTGTTGCTCCTTGGATTGATTTTGATGATTACAAAGCATTTGAAGGGGTACTAATGATTTTCGCTTGAAAAAGACTTATTGCATTTCAGGAGCAAAATTATAATTTTACCAAACCCTGATTTGAAAGCATCAAGTGCTAGAACAAAAGATTTATGATCCATTGGTGAAAATTTTATAATTTTTGGACATGTATTTTGAAAGATATCCATGTTTGAAAATTTGAGTCGACCCCATGAGTCGACTCGTGGCACAAAGGGCTGATTGGCCCGCAGATTTTTTGGCTGGTACAGTCTGTGAGTCGACCCCAGGGGTCGACCCCCCCGGCATGAGTCGACCCATAAGTCGACCTCTGCTGTTTTTAGGCCAAAATTACAGAACCTTTATTTTCTACTATTTTCCACAGAGGTCGACCCCATGAGTCGACCCATGAGCATGAGTCGACCCATGAGTCAACCCCTGTGATGGAAAAGTTCTGCAACGGCTAGTTTTTAACCCATTTTAAGTGCATTTAATACTCATTTAATATGGACTAACAGCTCTATTTCAGCCCAGATTGCTCTCCACCATTCTTTAAAGCTATAAAAGGGACAAAAAGGTGGGAATCATCAAGAAGAGAGATTTTTGAAAAGAGGATTTCAAGCATACTTTTTAGCCCTAAGCAAGAGCTCACTCAAAGCATTCAAGAAGCTTTTAATTCAAGCTCACCAACTCCTCAAGTGCTCATTCAATTCTCCAACCACCTTGAGAAAATTGAAAAGAGCCTTCTTCTCTTTGAGTAAAGTGTATTTATAGCCTCATTCGCTCATTTAAGGAGCTTCTTGTGTATTTTCTGTGCTATTGATTGTAATACTCTGTTTGAGTTTTTGTTTTTATTTTGGAAGGATTCCAAAATAAGGAAAGGTTGATCCGAACCTTGAATCGGAGTGTATTGGGTTGGCTTGTACCCGAGAAATAAGTGGACTAGCTTGGGATAGCTAGAGTTGGAGGTTTCAACGAGGGTATTCAAGTTGAATACAAGTTAGTGGATTGGAATTCCCAAATAGGAGCTTGGAGAGTGGATGTAGGTGCAAGGTTGGCACCGAACCACTATAAATCCTCTTGTTTGTGTTGTGCCTAATTTCTCTTCTTTAGAACTTCTTTATTCTCTTGCCTTCTTGCTTTTAACCATTTGCCTAGAATCAACTATACTCTCTTTATTTATCTAGCTATTGTTAAATAATTTTCATAAGGTATAAGTTAAGTTTAAAATTTTTAAAAACCCAATTCACCCCTCCCCCTCTTGGGTTGCATAGCTGGGCAACAAGTGGTATCAGAGCTCGGTGCTCTAGCCCTACTTTGATCTAACCAATCAAAGAGCTAAAGATCTATGGCAACTCAAGTTGGCACTTCTCTAGCCGAGGGGCAGTCCACTAACTGACCTTCACTTTTCAATGGGTCCAACTATAACTATTGAAAAGCTCGGATGAAAATCTTCATTCAAGCACTCGACTATGATATGTGGAGTATCATAGTAAACGGCCCTCACACACCCACTAAAATTGTTGATGGTGTGGAATCAGCCAAACCCGAAAAAGATTGGGATGAGGTTGATAAGAAAATGGCCCAACTAAATGCTAAGGCTATGAATGTTCTATATTGTGCTCTTGATGCTAATGAATTTAATCGCATTTCAACTTGCTTGTCTGCTAAAGAAATATGGGATAGATTAGAAGTAACCCATGAAGGAACTAATCAAGTAAAGGAGTCCAAAATTAACATGCTCGTGCATAAATATGAACTTTTTAAAATGGAGCATGGTGAGTCTATAACTGAAATGTTTACTCACTTTACTGATATTATAAATGGTTTAAAGAGTCTTGGTAAGTCCTATTCTAACAGTGAGCTTGTAAGAAAGATTCTCAGGTCCTTACCAAGAACTTGAGAAGCCAAAGTGACTGCTATCCAAGAAGCCAAAGATCTGAACATCCTATCTTTGGAAGAGCTTCTTGGATCATTGATGACACATGAGCTGAGCATGAAACAACATCAAGAGGAAGAAGTCAAAAAGAAGAGAACAATCATCCTCAAATCCAAAGCTCAACCAGATGAAGAAACTGATGACACCAAAAATGAAGAGCAGGATGAAGAGATGGCACTCATTACCAGAAGGTTCAAGAAGTTTTTGAGGAAAAAGAAACAAAGAATGAGGAAGAGGCCACTCACAAAAGGAGAATAGAGCAAAGAAAAGGATAAAGACCAACCCCTTATCTGCTATGAATGCAAGAAATCGAGACACTTCAAGTCCGAATGCCCACAACTGAAGAAGGGTGCCAAGAAGTACAAGAAGAAGGCCATGATGGCCACTTGGAGTGAGAGTGATGACTCAAGCTTCGAAGAGGAAGACTCAACTGAACAAGCCAACTTGTGCCTTATGGCACATGAAAATGAGATAAATTCTGAAACTCCTAGTGACTTTACATTTGAAGAACTTCATGAAGCTTTTTATGATTTAATTGATGAACTAAAGAAACTAGGGATAAGGAACAAAGATCTAAAATCAAAAAATCAATCTTTACTGAAACAAAATGAAAGCATTTCAATTGAAAAATCTACCCTGTTTCAAGAAAATCAAAATTTAAAGAATGAAATTGCCAAGCTAAAATCAATAGTTGAAAAGTTCACCTTGAGTTCTAATAAACTTAATATGATTCTTGAAAATCAAAAGGCCGTGTATGATAAAGCTGGACTTGGCTATAACTCCTTGAAGAAACAAAAGTATCTGAAAAATATCTATGTAAACTCTTCAAGTAACAAGTTTTCTAATATTACTTGCTTTAAATATGATAGAGTAGGACACAAGTTATACACTTGCTTCTCTAACAAATTTGTAAACTCAAATGTAAAGAAAATATGGGTTCCAAAAGGAACCATTATGACTAACCAAAAAAGACCCAAGAAAGCTTGGGTACCTAAAACAAAAACTTGACTTTTGCCTGCAGGTGTATCTAGCATCCCAAGGAGCAAACTGAAAATAGTATCTTGATAGCGGATGCTCGAGATACATGACTGGTGATGAATCTCAATTCATCACACTTGATGCTAAGAATGGAGGGATGGTCACTTTTGGAGACAATGGTAAAGAAAAGATCATCGGCATAGGTAACATTGGTATCACTCCCTCCAAGTATACTGAAAATATTTTGTTAGTAGATGGTTTAAAACATAATTTACTAAGCATTAGTCAATTTTGTGATAAAGGATATAAAGTTATTTTTGAATCTTCTGTTTGCATTGTAACTAGTCCTATTAATGAAGGTATTAAATTTGTTGGACATAGACATGGTAATGTTTATATGGTAGATTTGAATGATCTATCCAAGATAAATATGCAATGCCTAGTATCCTTGAATGCCAAGATTAATGAGACTAGTTGGCTTTAGCATCGTAGGCTTGCACATATTAGCATGCATTCACTTTCAAAACTCATTAAGAAGGAATTGATTTTTGGTTTGCCAAAATTGAATTTTGAAAAGGATAGAATCTGTGATGCATGCCAACTAGGTAAACAAACAGGAGTTTTATTTAAATCTAAAAATATTATTTTAACCTCTAGACCTTTAGAGCTATTGCACATGGATTTATTTGGACCTACTAGAACTACTAGTCTAGGAGAAAAACGATATGGTTTTATTATTATTGATGATTTCTCTCGTTTTACATGGGTTTTCTTCTTGACACACAAAGATAAAACTTTTCAAGTTTTCTCTAAATTTTATCGAAAAGTCACAAATGAGAAAGGATTTTCAATTCTAAATATTCGAAGTGATCATGGAACCGAATTTGAAAACCAAGACTTTAAAAAATTTTGTGATGAAAAAGAAATAGGTCATAATTTTTTTGCACCTAGGACACCCCAACAAAATAGAGTAGTAGAAAGAAAAAATAGAACCCTAGAAGAAATGGCCCGTACCATGCTATGTGAAAGCAACCTTCCAAGATACTTTTGGGCAGAAGCTATTAACACAGCATGTTACATATTAAATCGTACTTTAATTAGACAAATTTTAAAGAAAACCCTCTATGAGCTTTGGAAAGGAAGAAAACCTAATATTGCATATTTTCATGTTTTTTGTTGTCGATGTTTTGTATTAAACAATGGTAAAGAAAGACTTGAAAAATTTGATGCAAAATCTGATGAAGTAATCTTTCTTGGTTACTCCTCTAGTAAAGCTTTTAGGGTTTTTAACAAAAGAACCTTAGTAATAGAGGAGTCAATACATATTATCTTTGATGAAACTAACGATCTTCCTTCAAGGAAGAATGAAGGTGTTGATGATGCAGATCCTTTTATAGAAGGAATGAAGGAGATCACTCTGAAAGATTCAACAATTCAAGATGATGAGGAACATGAAGACAAACAAGATGAGGGAGGTGAAGAACAACAAGAACAACCTCAAGGTACAAATGACCTACCCAAAGAATGGAGGTATGTTCACAATCATCCTAAGGAGCTAATTATTGGTGATCCTATGCATGGGGTAAGAACTCGTTCTTCACTTAAAGATGCATTCAATCATTGTGCTTTTGTCTCTCATCTTGAACCTAAAATCATTGAAAAAGCTGAAAGAGATTATAATTGGATTAATGCAATGCAAGAAGAACTTAATCAATTTGAAAGAAATAAAGGTATGGACTTTAGTATCAAGACCTAAGAATTATTCAATAATTGGCACAAAATGGGTGTTTAGGAATAAATTAGATGAGCATGGAAATATAATAAGAAATAAAGTAAGATTGGTTGCTAAAGGTTATAATCAAGAAGAAGGAATTGATTTTGATGAGACCTTTGCACCTGTTGCTAGACTAGAGGCAATTAGACTTCTACTGAAGGAACCAGATCTAGTGTTTCAGGGTTAGATCTTGAAACTTTTTCAAGATCATACAGCGGAAGACTAAAATAAATCAAAATTTATTTTCTAAAATTAGAGAATCTCTAGATCTAAAATCTTATTATATGATTATTACATAGCATTAAATCAAAAATTAAAATATATAAATATAGCATGAACTACATGTTGATCATATCAACATGTTTCTATACCACATCTAATGTATGTATTAAACAATAGATCAGATCTATTACCTTGCAAGTTAGATGCTCTAACCTCGCTGATCCAGGCTTAAGGATGATGTTGCAAGCTGCACACACGTTCGGCCTCTAGGAGTCGTCCACACGAGCCCACGAATCTCGATCATAAGTCCTGCTTCAGGAAATCAGCACAGTATACTAGTACTGTGCTGATCCTTCTTTGATGGTTGATCAGGTGCCTCCTTCTTCTTGATTTGGACTCTTTCAAAGATGAAAAGTAGAAGGAGGAGTTTCAGATCTGAGACTCTCTTAGGAAACTCAAGATGGAGGGAGGAAAGATATGAAAACAAAAAACCCTAGAAGAAGATCCTCTTCTTCTTCACGTTTTTCTCTCTAGACACCCTAACTTGCATCTTTTATATCTCTATGACCCAAAGGTCTTTCTCTCTTATTTTTGGATGGCTCAAAGTTATCTCAAATCTCTATCTTATCTTAAAATTTTACAAAAAAACTCATTTTATACAGAGAGATATGATAGAGTCCTTGTCTAGGTCAAATACCTAGTCAAGGCTTATCCAAACATGGCAAGTTAAGGGGCGCCCAACTCTTGAGCACCTCCTCCATATTTTTGTGCATGGATCACCAGCAAAGAGTACACAATGTGTACCCTAAAAGCCATAAAAATTCCAAAAAAAATTTTGGATAAATTCGGTGCAAAATTGAAAGAGTTTTGGATTTCTAAAACTCTATCTCATAGAATTCGAAATCCAAACTTATTCCTTTTTTATTTGATCCAAACCACCTTCCATGTAAGAAAGAAGAGAGAAAATCTTTTGTGAACGTGGGAGAGACCTGGGAGAGGGCTTTTGTCGCACAAAATAAGTGGAGATTGGCATTGAATAAGAGAGAGGGCGTGGGGATGGCTTATGTGGCGCAAGGTGGAATCCTAGTCTTACTAGGATTCTATCTTATGACTTGTTTTAATTTGGTTTCCCAAACCAAATCAAACCAAAATTAGATCAACCTAATTAAAATAGGTCTTAACCCAATTAAAAATCTAATTTAATCAGATTAAATTAGATTTAAATCTGATTTAATTTTCTAATCAAATTAGAAATTAGATTGACCCAAGTCCTAGTTGAACTAGGACTAGTTTTTCCTTGCACTTGGCTTATCCAATAAACCAATTGGACTTGATCCAATCAAGCTCAAAATAAATTTAATTAAATTATATTTAATTAGACTTAATCTCATCCCATTGGCTTAATCAAATTAAGCCAATTAGCAATCGAATTGCTAATCGATCCTCCTACAATACTTGCACTGGGTTAAATGTCAATCGTATTGATCATTTAACCCTAGAACGATTCTTAATCGTTGATCAACCATCCGATCGGATTATGAACTCTAATGTGTTTGACCTCATAGGTCTGAACCTAAGCTGGTAGCACAGAAATAAATTTCTGTACCAATCAAAGTGACCATCTAGCAATGGTACCCGACGACCGGATAGGTCGAATGTATAGAACAACATCCTTAGAACCCATGCGGATATAGTTTTCATATAATTCATCCCCTTGACCAAAATGATCATAGGACACCCCAGAGTTCAACTGTCAACTCTGATCAGGTTGTCCACATTGTATTTCAAAATATCAAATCCATCTGATGGATTACCCTGGCCAAGATTTTGCTAAATTGAAATACAGTGACTCATTCTTCTCCAACTCTTGGAGTGGTCAATCCCATCTCGATCACACTCTGACTTCGCAAGTACTTGACTGTGCCCAGAAGCCTTCCATCTCTGAATTAGAAATTCAGTTAGTCCAGTACCAAAGCACAGTGAGTTTCTTGCAAGTCACTGAGGCGATCTCAGGTCTAAGGGACACTTATACCTATATCCCATCAGAGACATTCTCGACAGCAGAATACTCTGGAGTTGGTCACGTTCAATGATGATGTACCCTTACATCTCACCTGTATGCCATACCAATATCTCCACACTCCTTGGTTAAGAGGACAACCAACCCATATGACCTACAGCGACCTATGCTCGATAGAAGCTGTCGTCCTTATTAACAGCTTATCATTTGGTCGTGAACAGTTTTAAGGACTAATCGATAAATCTTCTCTTTATCGAACTTAAATAGTCCTAAGGACTTTATCATAACAATGGAGTTCATTAGAAAATGAAAGCTTATGATGAAGATGCCAAATATATTTTATTTATTAACAAATCAATTACAATACTTGGTTGCTCAACCGTCAACAGCTTGACGATTGGCTTTTTGGGACATATTTCCCAACAACTTCTACTTGTCCTAAAGCCACTCGGCACAGTATCTAATACCCATCTTCGACTTGTGGTTGTCGAACTCCTTTATTGCCAGGGCTTTAGTGAAGGGGTCAGCCAGGTTCTCCTTTTCGTCAATCTTTTGAAGGTCGACGTCACCTCGATCCATGATCTCTCGGATCAGGTGGAAGTGGCGCAAGATGTGCTTCGTCCGCTGATGTGCTTTGGGTTCCTTCACCTAAGCTATGGTACTAGTGCTGTCACAGTAGAGCAGGACTGGAGCATCGAGGGAGGGTGCTACTCTGAGCTCGTTGATGAATTTCCTCAGCCACACAGCTTCCTTCGCAGCATCCGATGCTGCGATGTACTCCGCTTCACAAACAAAGTCCGCCACAGTATGTTGCTTGGAACTCTTCCAACAGATGGCTCCACCATTCAGAGTAAAGATATAACCCGACATGCTCCTGCTGTCATCATGGTCAGATTGGAAGCTGGAGTCTGTGAACCCCACAAGTTTCAGATCTGACTCGCCATAAACCAACCATTGGTCCTTAGTATTTCTCAAATACTTAAGGATGGCTTTAACCACTTTCCAGTGATTTTCTCTAGGATCAGATTGGTATCTACTCACTACTCCTAGTGAGTATGCCACATCTGGTCTTGTACATGTCATAGCGTACATGATAGATCCCACGGCTGAAGCATATGGGACTCTACTCATACGCTCTCTCTCTTCAGGAGTTGTCAGACAATGCTTCTTAGAGAGAGAAATTCCATGGCCTATCGGTAGATAGCCCTTCTTGGAATTCTCCATGCTGAACCTCTTCAGCATAGTGTCTATGTACATGGACTAGGATAACCCAAGCATCCTTTTAGATCTATCCCTATAGATCTTCATCCCTAGGATGTAGAATGCTTCACCCAAGTCCTTCATGGAGAATTGTGATGACAACCAAACTTTTATTCCCTGTAGTGCGGGGATGTCATTCCCGATTAAGAGAATGTCATCCATGTACAAGACAAGGAATACCACAACTGGACCATTTGCCCATTTATAGATGCAGGGCTCTTCTCCATTCTTAATGAAGCCATACGTTTTGATCACCTTATCAAAATGCATGTTCCAACTCCGAGAAGCTTGCTTCAGTCCATAAATGGATCTCTGAAGCTTGCACACCTTGACTCATCTGTAGATGTAAACCCCTCAGGTTGTATCATATACACCTCTTCAGTCAGCTCTCCATTCAGGAAAGCTGTCTTTACATCCATCCGCCAGATCTCATAATCCAGATGGGCAGCTATTGCAAGCATTATCCGAATGGATTTGAGCATTGCCACAGGGGAAAACATCTCGTCATAGTCAATACCATAACATTGACAATACCCCTTAGCGACCAGACGAGCTTTATAGGTCTCCACCTTTCCGTCTGTGCCCCTCTTCCTTTTGAAGACCCATTTATACCCAATGGGTTTAACCCCTTCAGGTGGGTCAACCAATGTCCATACCTCGTTGACCTTCATGGACTCCATTTCGGATTTCATGGCTTCAAGCCATTTCTCGGAATCAAATCTCTGCATTGCATCCATATAGGTGATCGGATCCTCATTATTCTCATCAAGTTCGATGGGATCACCGTCCCAGACCAAGAAACCGTAGTATCTGTCCGACTGATGCGGTACTCTACCGGATCGCCTTAATGGTGCAGGTATATTGGGCTCCGGATCTGATCTAATCATATCTGACTCAGGTTCAGGTATTGGTGTCGGTCCTTCTACCTATTGAACTTCATCAAGTTCAACCTTAGAGGCAACGGTTCCTTCACCAAGGAACTCCTTTTCTAAAAAGATTGCCTTAAGGCTGACGAACACCTTTTGTTCATCAGTATGGTAGAAAAAAATATCCTTTTGTATCTTTGGGGTACCCTATGAATGAGCATTTGTCAGACCTAGGTCCAAGTTTGTCTGTGACTAATCGTTTGACATAGGCCGGGCACCCCCAGACCCTAAGGTGTGAAAGTGCTGGCTTACGTCTCGTCCATATCTCATATGGAGTCTTAATTACAGACTTACTTGGAACCCTATTTAACAGATAACAGGCCGATTCGAGTGCATATCCTCAGAAGGATATCGGCAAGCTAGCAAAACCCATCATGGATCGGACCATGTCTAACAGAGTCCGATTCCTCCTTTCAAACATACCATTATGCTGTGGTGTTTTTGGAGGAGTCCATTGGGAGAGAATCTCATTCTCCTAAATATGTGAGAAACTCACTAGAAAGGTATTCTCCTCCTCGATCAGATCAAAGAGTTTTAATATTCTTTCCAGTTTGTTTTTCTACTTCACTTCGAAATCGTTTGAACATTTTAAATGAATCCGACTTATGTTTCATCAGATAGTCATATCCATATCTGGATAGGTCATCCGTGAAAGTTATGAAGTAAAAATATCCACCTCTAGCATTGGTGCTCATGGGCCCGCATACATCAGTATGTACTAGGCCCAAGAGCTCAGTAGCTCTCTCACCTTTTCCAGTAAAAGGTGACTTGGTCATTTTACCAAGAAGACAGGACTCATAGGTTGGAAGTGATTCACAATCACTGACTTCGAGGATTCCCTCTTGAGTCTACCTGTTTATTCTATTCTTATTTATATGACCTAGCCTACAGTGCCATAAGTAGATATCTGACACACTATCAAATCTAGGGTGCTTGCCAGTAGAATAGACTCTTATCGGGTTTGATCTTTTTGGTCTGACCCTGCACAGATATCCCAGCCTGAACTTTCACCTTCTTCACTTTCTTCTTCTTGTTCTTCTTCCCTTTCTCAAAAGGTCAAGAACCAGAAGACGAACCTCCCACTAAGTTCACCGTCTCCTTGTGAAGTTGGTGATCCTTCTCAAAGTTCTGAAGCAACCCCAGTAACCCATGGTAGTTCTCTTCAGGCTTTGTCATTCTATAATGAGTGAGGAATGGGAGATAAGACTTGGGCAGCGAGTTCAGTATTGCATCTTTCCCAAGCTGCTCATGCAAGGAAAAGTCGAGCTTGCTCAATCATTCCATCAGCTCGATCATGTACAATACATGATCAGTGATAGAGGCACCATCCTGCATTTTGGCATTGAAGATGGCACAACTAGTCTTGTGCCTCTCTACGTCATCGGGTGTGTCAAAGGCATCCTCCAACACTTGAAGCATGTCCTTTGGCTGAGCTATCTTGAATCTGCGACTGAACTCGTCGCTCATAGCAGCCAGCATGATACAGCGCACTGTGGTCCGGTCACTGAGCCACTTCTAGTAAGTGTCTCTGACTGTTCCACATGCATTGACAGCTGGCTCCTCAGGTGCAGGATCCATTATCACATATAGGATCCGTTCATGCTCCAGGACTATCTTCAACTTTCGGTACCAGCTACCGAAGTTGGGTCCCACCAACTTATCATTGTCCAACAATGATCGGAGCGATAGGGAAGTGGCCATATTTGCACAAAAGAGAACCATAACCTAATTAGTAATTGATTCATTAAACCTAAAGATTTGAACTTTAATCAAAAGGTTTTTTCCACTATTTTATTCAAATTGGTAGCCTCTACCTCCAATTCGAGGAATTATCCTAATTCTTTAGTGGGTACTAGAATCCACTTAGACTGCACACAAGCCCAACTTTAGTTGGCCAACCCATGTACATCTAAGGGTAGGTTCATAACCAATTATTTCTCTAAACAATTTCTAGTAATTTTAATTTTGCCCCAGAAACCTAATCAGTAGGCTTTGGCCTCCACTGTAAGGATCCGGTTAGGTCCAACCATTAACATGATCATACTTGGTGTATCTAACCAACGAATGATTAAGCCCAACTTTGGTTAGCTCATCTAACCACCATTAGAGAGACACTTCCAAGTCGTCATATGATGAGTGATAATTCCATTAGTCAACAAGCACCAGGCCTTTGGGTCTGCAATGATTATTGAGTTAATGGACTCATTATCAAATACCTTAATGGGAGGCTATGACTCAGTTATCTCCATAACTTTGTCATTTTAAGGACCTAATAATTTTAGAAGATTTAAATAATATAGAGGATGAGGTCAGATGAACCAGCTTATCATGATTCTCCCACTGGCTTCACCAAGTCAGCTTAAGGGAGACCATTAAAAGGGCTGGTCTAGGAGCATCTAAATCAGTCACACTGATTTACCTAATTGACATGGGTCAGCTCGAATAGTCAAGTGATCCGATCAAAACATAATTTCACCAAGAGACCAGGTAAGTTCGATCAGTGGGAGGGTCTGCCAAAGCTTGCCTTAGACACCATCAGAAATGGCCAGGTAAGCGGGTTCCCAATTAAAAACCACCGGTCTGGTTTACCTTAGACACCAACTGGTTTAATTAGTTTTGATTAGATTAACCTAACAGTTCGTGCTAGACCACTTATCCAAGAATCAAGTCCATTTGGTTCTCGTTAAAGACATGGACTTGACCAACTACAACTATTGTAATTGATCTAGAGAATCCTTGACCTAATCTAAGACAACAATTGATTAGATTTAGTCAATTCTCTAATTAAGTCCATTTTCAATCTAACCATAGGTCTAACCCTATTAATGGACCTAATTCCCACTAACCCATTAACCCAATGTGTTATGGTTTGTGTCTTAGGTTCTTCAATTCACAATCCTAGAACCTAATCAAACAACTTCTTAATTCTTAATTAAGTTTTGGGCTGAGGTTAGGTTCGGCTTTTCAAAAAATAATTTTTATATTTGTAAAATAATTTTATAATATGATTCTACCAACTATATTGCATGTTTGATTCATAATCAAGATACAAGTGAAATAAACATGAAACTACTTTAGATCTAATCTAAACAGGTTCATGTAATTGAAACAATTTTAACTTTAAACAATTTCTTTGCACAAAAATTATTAACAAAGAGATTTTATTTTAGATTTAAATATCTTTTAAATCTAATAAATCATAAATTTAATCTAGATCATATCTAATAAATTTATGATTAAAGATAGATCTACACAAACTAGGACAACCTTTGCACTGTAAGGGGTAAACCTTACAGCAGGACAACCTTGCAGTTTGTGATTGATCTAAAATTTTAATTTTAGATTTAATAATTAGATTATAAATTAGATCTAATCTAAAAAATAATCTAAGCATATATAAATAATCATGTAATAAAGAACCTAGGCTCTGATACCAATTGAAGGAACCAGATCTAGGGTTTCAGGGTTAGATCTTGAAACTTTTTCAAGATCATACAGCGGAAGACTAAAATAAATCAAAATTTATTTTTTAAAATCAAAAAATTTCTAGATCTAAGATCCTATTACATGATTATTACATATAATTAAATCAAAAATTAAAATATATAAATATAGCATGAACTACATGTTGATCATATCAACATGTTTCTATACCACATCTAATGTATGTATTAAACAATAAATCAGATCTATTACCTTGCAAGTTAGATGCTATAACCTCGTTGATCCGGGCTTAAGGATGATGTTGCAAGCCGCACACACGTTCGGCCTCTAGGAGTCATCCACACGAGCCCACGAATCTCGATCATAAGTCCTGCTTCAGAAAATCAGCACAGTATGCTAGTACTGTGCTAATTCTTCCTTGATGGTTGATCAGGTGCCTCCTTCTTCTTGATTTAGACTCTTTCAAAGATAAAAAGTAGAAGGAGGAGTTTCAGATCTGAGACGCTCTTAGGAAACTCAAGATGGAGGGAGGAAAGATATGAAAACAAAAAACCCTAGAAGAAGACCCTCTTCTTCTTCACATTTTCTCTCTAGACACCCTAACTTGCATCTTTTATATCTCTACGACCCAAAGGTCTTTCTCTCTGATTTTTGGATGACCCAAAGGTTTCTCAAATCTCTATCTTTTTCTAAAATTTTACAAAGAAACTCATTTTATACAGAGAGATATGATAGAGTCCTTGTCTAGGTCAAATACCTAGTCAAGGCTTATCCAAACATGGCAAGTTAAGGGGTGCCCAACTCTTGAGCACCTCCTCCATATTTTCATTCATGGATCACCAGAAAAGGGTACACAATATGTACCCTAAAAGCCATAAAAATTTTTAAAAAAAATTTGGATAAATTCGGTGCAAAATTGAAAGAGTTTTGGATTTCTAAAACTCTATCTCATAGAATTTGAAATCCAAACTTATTCCATTTTTATTTGATCCAAACCACCTTCCATGTAAGAAAGAAGAGAGAAAACCTTTTGTGAACGTGGGAGAGACCTGGGAGAGGGCTTTTGTCACACAAAATAAGTGGAGATTGGCGTTGAATAAGAGAGAGGGCGTGGGGAAGGCTTATGTGGCGCAAGGTGGAATCCTAGTCTTACTAGGATTCTATCTTATGACTTGTTTTAATTTGGTTTCCCAAACCAAATCAAATCAAAATTAGATAAACCTAATTAAAATAGGTCTTAACCCAATTAAGAACCTAATTTAATCAGATTAAATTAGATTTAAATCTGATTTAATTTTTTAATCAAATTAGAAATTAGATTGACCCAAGTCCTAGTTGAACTAGGACTAGTTTTTCCTTGCACTTGGCTTATCCAATAAACCAATTAGACTTGATCCAATCAAGTCCAAAATAAATCTAATTAAATCATATTTAATTAGACTTAATCTCAGCCCATTGGCTTAATCAAATTAAGCCAATTAGCAATCGAATTGCTAATCGATCCTCCTGCAATACTTGCACTGGGTTAAATGTCAATCGTATTGATCATTTAACCCTAGAACGATTCTTAATCGTTGATCAACCATCCGATCAGATTATGAACTCTAATGTGTGTGACCTCATAGGTCCGAACCTAAGCCGGTAGCATAGAAATAAATTTCTGTACCAATTGAAGTGACCATCTAGCAATGGTACCCGACGACCGGATAGGTCGAATGTATAGAACAACATCCTTAGAACCCATGCAGATATAGTTTTCATATAATTCATCTTCTTGACCAAAATGATCATAGGACACCCCAGAGTTCAACTGTCAACTCTGATCAGGTTGTCCATATTGTATTTCAAAATATCAAATCCATCTGATGGATTACCCTGGCTAAGGTTTTGCTAAATTGAAATACAGCGACTCATTCTTCTCCAACTCTTGGAGTGGTCAATCCCATCTCGATCACACTCTAACTTTGCAAGTACTTGACTGTGTCCAGAAGCCTTCCATCTCTGAATTAGAAATTCAGTTAGTCCAGTACCAAAGCACAGTGAGTTGCTTGCAAGTCACTGAGGCGATCTCAAGTCTAAGGGATACTTATACCTATATTCCCATCAGAGACATTCTCGACAGCAGAATACTCTGGAGTTGGTCACGTTCAATGATGATGTACCCTTGCATCTCACCTGTATGCCATACCAGTGTCTCCACACTCCTTGGTTAAGAGGACAACCAACCCATATGGCCTACAGCGACCTATGCTCGATAGAAGCTGTCATCCCTTATTAACAGCTTTATCATTTGTCGTGAATAATTTTAAGGACTAATCGATAAATCCT